>NC_139932.1:16172201-16197201 GCF_963514095.1 Eutrigla gurnardus
CCCCTTTGTGACCGGTGTTTCAAATTGCAAATATTAAGTTATTGTGTGCAAAGCAAAAGGAAATTTGGAGGTTGAAATAGGAAAAAAGAAAAAAATCTAATTCATAACCGCATCATGTTGTGATTGCACCTGCAATTTATTCTGAATTAACAACAAAAAGAAAATCTGAAGGAGCGCCGTTTGGCAGGCAAGGAGGTAAACAAGAGCGATGACATCAATTTAAAAAGAAAAAGAAAATGACACACACACACACACGAACCCGCGTACCAACACACACCTCTCCGCCCCTCCAGAGGTGCACTATCGGCAACAGGAAGTCCCGTGCAGACACTTCCTGTCGGTCGGGAACAATGGCTATTGTTGCCGCTCCGATACGCCGTGACCTCACCTCCGCATCGCAGCTGACAATAAATCCTCCACCTTTAAATGGAACGAGCGATGATAGATTAACACGATGACGGCGCCGCAGCGTAAGAAAAACAGAGACGGGGTTAAAAATGGGAAAATACGTAAGATTGAGGCAAAAAACACAACAAATGCAAACAGGACGAAATGTACGGCCGGTTGTTTTTCCTATTTTATATTGTGGTGTTTTTCATCCGTAAGCGAGCAAACGCCCGGCGCCAACCTCCGGCAGAAAGACAATGCAGGCCAAGATGTTTGAAATAACTCACATATCTAGAAGGAGCTCCAGAAGTATCTTCTCCAGCTGCTCCACATTCCTACCTGCAAGTTATCTAAACGGACGAGACTGTGATGATGATGCTGGAACTCCAGGTCTTAAACGTGAAGCCAACGCCGAAGTGCCTTAAAACAGTCTGATTGTGTGGAAGTCTATGAGAAAACGGCCATGTTTCTCACTTGATTTAGTATCTCATACCCTGATTTATCATCCATGTGACTCTAAATGGAACATAATTGACTAAATGAATATCATGTTGGATTGAAGAAGACTTGAAACTAGAGATTGTAGATAATACATCAAGTGAGAATAGGGTCATTTTCTCATGCGGCCAGAGGAGTTGCCCCCTGATGGCCAGTAGAGAGAATGCAAGTTGAAGGCACATCAGCGTCGGCTTCACTTTTCAGAACCGTATGTTACCTGATAACTACTCATGCCAAAGTGAAGTATCTTAAAGAGGTTCATTTGGAGTTTGTATACATCCAGCCGGTCACGCTGAATAAAATGAAGCAGATATAACTCACTCACTCCCTCCAGACAATCCAGGGATTCAAAACTTTGCTGCAACACGAAATAGATAAAAAAACAACCTCTCGATAGCGTATTGAGAGGAAAACAGTGAGAAATGAATAAAGAGCATTGTGTCATTAATCAGCTGATGACGCAGCTCCAGTGACCTCAGAAGAAAGAATGGAACACGACCCGCTCCCTTACCTTATGTTTAGCAGGATCCTCGAGGGTGTTAAGGAACGGTTCCAACATTCGACAGTTGTTTTTTTACCTCAGTGACAACATGCATGTGTGTGTCCATGTGTGTGTGTGTACATGTGTGTACATGCATGTGTGTGTGTTTCTCAGCATCCCTTCGTCCCCATCTGTACAGAGCAGATGCCGTCAGGATGCTCCTGGGGATTAAACGCCTCTCTTACACAAAATCTACCCCCCCTCCCCCCAACACCATCACCACCACCACCACCCATCCACATCTTCTACACCTCTTCAGCTCCTTCCATTTCATTCTCCATCACTTTTCTTGCGTAGCGTCACGTTTGTATCCATGAATTCCAGCTAGTGTGTTCAAGGTATTTGAATGTAGTCCAAATAGGACCAACTGAACTCTACTCTCTTCTACTCCGCATTTACTGACATGTGGTTGAATTCATCTCCCTTTTAGCATCTTTCAGCTCATTGTTTCTGCTCTACCCACACGTTCCCCCTACCTGCCCGGCACCAGACAGCAGAAACAGGAAGTTTTGTTTGATTATGTCTAAAAATAGACGTTGAGTTCATGAGCACTTCCAAATCTGGACCCAGAATCAAATCTGCTTTTTAAAGAATCTATTCAAACGTGAGTTTAGCTCGGAGAATTAAAGCTCAATAATACAAATGTGATTACTCAAGACATTGTGCACAAGATATACTGCATTACATATTTGCAACAGTCATGTTGAAGAGATTTGAAGACTCCTGAGTGCAACAAAGCTCTTCTGCCAACTTGGAAACGAGAACCAAACTGTACGTCTGAAACGCACAAAACAACGTTACATTTTTATTCACTCTTTCAAGATTTCACTCACAGTCTCCGAAACCTCCTCGCGTATACGAAAGATTACAAATAAAGAAGCAAATAAACACACTTGATGTGAAGGTTTTACAGGGTTTAGCGTGTGGACAGGACTTGTTTTTTTTTTTATGTGTGCAAACATAATGTTTGTGAGGAAAACTCCGGGTGACAGAGAGAGAAGTAAATTGTGAGCATGGCTCGAGGGGTGAGTGAGTTTTATCCTTCTGTCAGAGAGAATGTGTCAGATTCCGACTCCTTTGTTCCTTGTCGCCGAGCCTTGTCGTTGCGTCTGTCCGTGTGTGTGTGTGTGTGTGTGTGTGTGTTTGCCTGCCATCCCTGTCGGCTTTAGTTATTAGTCATTGGCTCTGTCGAGAGGCGCCTTTTTTTCCCTTCTTCTTCTTCTTCCCCCCCCCCCCCCAAATAGTTTTGAAGTCATAAATCCATAAGCAGACAGATGTAAGCTGGCGACCAAATACAGATATATATTAGGCATTCCCCTGGATCCAGCAAGCTGCTTGATGGGACATAAATGCAATCGTATCCTTTCTCCCAAATCCCTCAGAGCTTTCACATTCTTCCCTCCACCACCGCTCGTCGACTATTAAAGATGCTCTCGCTGTATACACTAAGATAATTCTCACGTACACCGTATGTCTCTTAAAAAACGTCGATACACTGCATTTATCTCTGAAGTGGCGATAAGACATTTGAGTGGAATCTGGCGAGCATTGTGGTCCAAAGCGTCGTGTGGGCTGCGGCGCCGGGCCCGCCTGCAAAGAGGAAGGAAAAAAAAAACAGCAGAATGAAAGAGATTTTTTTTTAAAAATAGGTTATTCAGAGTAGCATGTTTAAAAATCAACATGAAAACAGTGGGAGTTTGGAGGTAATCTGTCAGTGTGTGAGAATGGCGGCGAGATAAGTTACATCCTGTCCGTCACCCAAAATGTAAAACCCCCTTTGATGTCATTACCCTCCTATTACTGTAATTGAGTTTGAGAATAATACCAAATGCTTCAATAATACCAGATTATGAATTCATTATGATATGCTGTGATAATGCTGGCCAGATGCTGCCGTTTTTTTTTTTTTTTTTTTTTTTGTCTGGCCGAGTCTAATCCGAACTGGACATCTGACAATGGAGGTTTTCATAACCCCCCAATGACTTTGAACAGGTTTTTTTTTTTAGGTTGCATGCAACAAATATTCCAATTAAACACAAAAACAAACAAACACAGGAAATCAAATCTGGCTACTGATTGAATGATTGCAGGGAGAAAGTCTGGTTATTAACTCTATCACATGTTAACTATTATTTCTGAGGTTTATCATTTACAGAAATGTCCCCTTGAAAGTGAAGTACGGCTTTGTGAGTTTAACAGCCATTCATGCTGAATCATATGAATCCTCCTGAAATAGTCATTCAATTCATCTAATATTCCTTATTATTATTACTTTGGCCTTTAGTGAGACATCTTAAAATAAAACACAACAGTTAGGATGAAGGAAACATGCAGAACGCTGGCTGTTGCTGCTTCGTGTCTCCTTTCATGAACACAGAGGTGGTTTTTGGAACAGGAAGCGCCGCCTTGACCCTTGCTTCCTCCATTGCGCCTTGTTTATGTTCCAACGACTTCCTGCATTTCTCTGTCATTTCTCAGGCTTGGAAATAGCCAGCGGCCACCGGCGGATGGATATACATCATGATATATTTGTCTAGCGTTTTTTTTTTTTTTTTACGTGGAAGAAATCGAGCTGTATAGGAGAAAGCTGCTTCCTCAGAGCTGCAGATTGCCCGTGGTGTGATTGTAATGTTGGTTTCCGGTCACTAGAGGGTGGATAAGCCTGATATGTGAAGCGAGGTTGCATCTGTGGAGGTAAGACTGCATGGCATGTTTTCACAGAATGATCTACTCCTCTGCGTGAAATACACTTGACAGTCGTTTTGATTCATACATGTCGGAATTAAGACACGAGAAGGAATTTAAATTAGATTATATCAATTAAATAGCCTGCAATTTGAATGGGATTTGATTGCATGTGCATATAGGGCATGAAGCACAAGCTCCAATAATAATAATAATAATAAATATCTCTACCATCTGAAGTTGCATTGATGCCATTCTTGGAAGCAGAGAAATAACACAGAGTCAATGTGTGTTTGTGCCTTTTGCTGTTGTAAAATCACAGATACAGTCTGTAAAGCTATTCTAAGGCCGTATATATAAAACCAGAGAAAATCGTGAAACAGCCCATAACATAGAGTACATGTTTGCTGTATAATGGGAGTATTATTAGTGGTATTATTAGCGGGTTACAGGCAATGTGATCCAATATTCCTGATTGAGATTTGGAACGGGTTGTAAAAGTTGCATGGTGACATTAAAAACATTAAAAAGCCGTTAAACTGAAGGAATCCGTGGAAACGGCCGACTGGTCAGAGAGCAAAGAAATGTGACAATAAGACTTTTCTCACA
The DNA here is from genome assembly GCF_963514095.1 of Eutrigla gurnardus. NCBI lineage: Eukaryota > Metazoa > Chordata > Actinopteri > Perciformes > Triglidae > Eutrigla > Eutrigla gurnardus. Next base: position 16,176,922 of record NC_139932.1, read on the forward strand.
TCGAGCAATAGACGTTTTATTTTGGCAAATTATAGCTCCTGATTCCCAACGCACACACACACACACACACACACACACACACACACACACACACACACTGCAACATCCATGAAACCATAAGACTATAAGGAGAAAGGCAGAGATGGAGGGGGGGGGGGGGGCTGCACATGATCTTGATTTGGAGCAGCTTTAAACAAATTAGGGCATTTCTGGTTCCCAGTATTGAAGTCAAAAACGCCAACACTGATTTTTGGAAACATTCCCAAACAAACCCAAACGCAGACCCTCTTACAACTAAATTGCTTGTTGAAAAAAAAAAAAAAAAAAAAAGCAGATTAGTATGTCATGTTAGCATGACGATATATAGGTGTTTGTTGTACATTTAGACAAAGAAACAGGATTTTATAAATACATTTTTATATTTTTTAATCCATCCTTTTCAGGCTTTAGGAATTTCACAATCTCAGGTAGCAGACGACGAGTTGAGGAGCAGCCGGTCCAAATATGTAATGAAGAAGGAAATTTACAACAGAAAACTAAGAACTGAAGGACTACACCTAAAGAATAAGGCAGGAACCTAAACAACAGCAAGCTAAGGAAGGTGACCTGATCTGTCTGTCTGTCTGTCTGTCTGTCTATCTATCTATCTATCTATCTATCTATCTATCTATGGCTGAATTTAATTGTAACTTTTGAGTGGGACACATGTCAGCTGATGGCACAAATCAAACAGGACTTTCAGAAGTGAGGACACATCCAGAGAGAGAGAGAGAGAGAGAGAGAGACAGAGAGAGAGAGACAGAGAGAGAGAGAGAGAGAGACAGAGAGAGAGAGAGACTGTTCCCTGAGCTACCTAGCTGCTAAACGCTGAAGAGAGGAGAGTGAATTCGCAGTGACATCCCAGATATTGCTCATGACATTTGTGCATCGTCCAGGCGCATATGCGCAGTAAAAGCCACACCTAGGGGAGTGTGTGTGTGTGTGTGTGTGTGTGTGTGTGTGTGTGTGTACTGATGAGTTAAACCCAGCTGAGGACAGACAGTGAATGAATAATAAAGTGTGTCAAATCTGACCTATGTGGTCACTCTATTTAGACGTTCCCTCGTTTGACCACCAAACCTCGTCTCCATCACACACACACACACACACACACACACACACACACACATGCATCTCCTCTTGTGTGTGCTAACTTCAGAATGAGGAGACGCCAGTGCGTGCCTTTGTTTTCTCCATCTTTAACATACAGTAGTTGTTGAACTGTGAAAGTGAATTGGACAGGGATCAACTATATAATGTAGTTTTGACAGCCTTTGAAGCGCATCCGCTCTGCCCCCGCGCTCGTGCTGATTGCCCCAGAGCCTTTTCTCTAGTCCACACATCCGTACTGTGGCATTTACAAGGTACAGTGGACAGCAAAACACGCATTAGAAGAGAGAGAGAGACAGAGAGAGAGAGACAGAGAGGAACAGTGAGAGAGGCACAGAGCAAATAGTTTCATATGGTCTAGTGAAACAGCAGTAAATAAAAAAAAAGCTTAGCAAACAATGATCTGTAGCTGGTGAGCATCATGGGCCAAACTAAGCTGAGCAAATTAATCTAGTCTACAAAAGATGTACTATTTTTCATATATGATATTGATTATGGTCTATTATACAATAAAATACAAGATAATGGTAGGTAAATTAATTAAAGTGTGATGTTGGCCGATGATGTTGAGGTACAAATGTACGAGAAAGCTGTGGGGTTTAGATTTCAGACATCAAAAATACCTATTTTTTAAAAATGTGATCTATTTACTTATATATTCAAGATTTAAATGTATCAGCTGTTTATTTTTCAGCGACATGACCAATAAAAGTAACTTCCTGTATCAATAAAAACACCAGGCTCACAGCATCACCTTTAAACTTCCGGTTCATCTTCAGTTTATGGATGAAGGCGTTTCAATTTTTTTCCCCCGGTGACGTAGGCGACGTTAGCCAATGAGGGAGCGCAATGAGAGGGGACCAATGAGCAACGGAGAAGCATGCGCGTGTACGTGCGCATTAACAAGTACGCGTTAATTCGCGGCGCGCGAGCCTGACGGGAGGGAACAGCAGATTAGCGTTAGCGACGTTTACGGAAGGGTGAGTGTTTTCCTGCTGTAACAGATAAACATTACGTTATTTACGAAAACAGTCCAGCACTAACTAGCGTTGAGTTAGCCGTTCAACATTTAAAACCACAGGTATTTAGCACCAAACCTCCTCTACAGCTAACCAACGTCGAGAAGTCGGTTAGCATCACACAGCTAGCAGAAGGTTAAACTTAGCTTGTTGCTGAACGACAAATATTAAAGCTAGCTATGTTATGTTAATTGATGCCACGTTGTAGCTTAAAGTACCATGAAATAATCATGCTGGCTATGTTATATATGTTAATATACTGATGCTATGTTGTAGCTGCTTAAAATTTTATATGAACTGATGCCATTTTCATGCTAGCTATGTTGCCATTTCGTAGCTGCTTAAAGTAGCATATATATATACCGATGCCATGATGTAGCAATTATTGATGCTAGCTATGATATTATATATCTATCTTGCAGTGACATCATCTCAGATATTGCTGGGATATCCATATATATATATATATATATATATATATATATATATATATACACACACACTTTATACTTAAAGTAGCACAAAGTAAATATAAGTAAATAAGTTGAGTTTCCTTCTTGGACACCCGGCAGATAACTGAATGTTAATGTAAATCTGGTGAATGTGAGTCTAATATTTGCTTTTTTTTGGTCTCCAGAAAACTGAGGCGTCCCCCTGCAGAATCAAGTGAAGCGCCTCCGCCGAGTCGCCGCCACACAAGTGACCCCCTTCAGCACCACTCATGGTAATTTCACCCTTTGTCAATACACGAGTGTCGACTACAAGGTAACGGGTTTTAACGAGCTGGCTCGTTTGCTAACCCGCTCGTCACTCGACGGAGCCTCGCGCCGTGGCCAGCAGAAACTTGGCTTATCTTGAGCAGCTATATTAAATGAATAATACGGCTTTGTGTGCAGTTGACATGCATAACAACTCCTCATACTGACGCGTTAAAAGTTATTCATCTTGACAGGCTACAGCTGCATCTTGCTTCGGGGCACAGTCGCCCACCATGCTTTCAATCCTGTCTGCAAAATTAGCTCTGACCAATATGGCTGCACACACAATATGTATTCTAATACCCGCGGAGACTGGGAACGCTAATGAATGCTCAGCATTATGATGTATTGTCCATCCATCCATCATCTACCGCTTATCCTGTATTCAGGGTCGCGGGGGGGCTGGAGCCGATCCCAGCTGACATTGGGCGAAGACACCTTGACAGGTCACCAGTCCAACACAGGGCCATATGATGTATTGTAAAGATAAAATATTAGATTTATGTTGATGTAGCCCTCTTTGATGCGTTGTGTGGTAGAAGTTGACAGTTGTTTTTTGAGTTTTAGGGAGTTTAGAGTTGTTGGCTGACCTGCTGTTCTGTCGATGACTGTTTTGACTCGGTGGCGGTGTCTGTCCCGGAGACGAAACGAATCGACGTCTCCTCCCCTTGGTGCCTGAGCCTTGTGTAATTTGCCCAAAACCTTGATGTATATGTGTGTTTGTGTGCATGCATGTGTGTGTAATGTGAAGTGAAGTGAAGAGAGAGAGCAGGAAAGAGGTGGAGTGGCGAGCGAGAGAGACAGAGAAGTGACACAAATCAATGTGAGCACCCAAACCAACACCACCACCATCACCAGCAGCAGCAGCATCACCAGCAGCAGCAGCAGAAGCAAGAGCGGCGGCAGCCTCCCCGACCTCCATCACCTCTCTGCCTTTCCCAGGGAGGGACGGACAGAAACGGAGTCACAGGAAAGGCAGTCACCACGACAACGCAGCATCCGGTAAGTCGCAACAGACCTAAACACAAGTTGTAGATGCGACGGCAACAGGAGTGCGTTGGCAGTGTGACTCGGCTCTCCAGAGCGCACTGAGCAGGGCAGGCGGTCGTGGCTGAGCCCTTTTTTTTTTTTGCTTTTCCCGTACACCGGCTTCTCTCCGCTGCCTCTGTCAGAGTCGCTGCTGCAGGAAAGAGAAAATGTTGCTCAGCTCAGGACAGTGAGAATGCCGCCGCCGCCGGTCCTCCCCCTTTCATGCTTTTTAAAAAAGGCTGCTGAAGATTAGGGATTGGATTGAGGGAGGCTTTTCTTTCCGCCAATCAACACCCTGTCTCCCAGAAAGCAAGAGAGCTGGTGGATGAGTAGAGGAGAGAGAGAGAGGGACACGTAGAGAGATAGTTTTGTCTGTGTCTGTGTTTTTTATTGATTGTACAGTAACTGTGTGGATTTAACTGCGTCTCTTTAGTATCCTTTAGCAAGTTTAGAAGAAACTTAATAGAGTGTTCTAAAAAACTAGTGTTTTTGCAGGTGTAAGACCATTAAGTAGCTTTAAAGTTACTGTGTCACATACACTGTATTATTTGTATCTGCATCTCCCCATCCTGACACTTTAGCATCTTTGGAAACATTGATGTCTTGTCTAGAATATAAAATGAAGTTCTGAAATCGGAATGAATGGTAAAGAATGAACCACAACCGCATCATTGTGTTGGTTCAGTAGGAGAAATTACAGCGAGTGATTTCTTTTAGATTGATTTCTCATCTTCTCATACTGTTCCTTCTTTTCCGCTATGAAAATCAGTTAATTTAGTATTTTGCTTTTGCTGTCAAAACTACAAAAGAAAGTGCAAAATGAATTCCTTTACAATCCTTGAATCCGACTTTCATTGTGCAGTCATTGCGATTGTTGCTTCGTTAAGATGGAGTGCTGTCACAAAATGTCAGGGCTGTGACATCAGCCAGTTTTTAGACTTTTATTGTACCATAATGCCCGTTGTTTGATATTATCCATGTTGTAGGTGGTGCAGTTAGTGTAGGTAAATGGTTACCATTAATTTCGAACAATCAAGGCGGCTGAAAACCTATCAGTGGTTGTTACACTAGCCTTTCGCTGACTTCCCAAAATGCCATGCCATGCCTTATAATGAGCCAATCATCCAGTTCACACCCTTCGTGTTTATGTGTGTGTCCAACTGTCCTGTCATTTCCTTTCTAACAAGCCTTACATGTCTCGGCGTCCTGTCAGCTAAAGCCTGCCTTTATGGCTGCTTGTGAAAGTGTGTGACTTTGGCCGCGGGAATTCATTGAGCAGCGTGCGCCGTTCATTAGGAGTTTAAAGACGAACCTTGCTCTTACAAGTCTGAAGAGCCGTAAAACCTGTGTCCTGTTCTCATCCACTTTTTCAAAAACAAACTTCTAAACCATTTGTTGCATTGAGCGGCGTTGCCTTAGCTTTTGCCAGCTTTGATTTGTGCAGCGCGTAACAAACGGAAACGATCGAGCCACTTAACTTTGATTTGACATATTGCACATCGCTATGGATTTTACTATTAGGCCATTTCTTTTCTGCGCTGTTCTATATTCAGTTTACTAGAATTGCCCTGTTCGATTTGTTTGAAGAGCCTATTGTGGCCATTGCTGAGTCTGTATTACTGTAACGGCACAGCGAGTGTGTCCGTTATTTACAGTCACGCAGTATCAGTTGGCAAGCGGTGGTGGATATTGTTATCGGGCTGCAGCATCAGGGATTGGTTTCCGCTCCGTCTTAGACTGATGAAAAACATGTACTGTACACCAAAATGCACACACACACACACACACACACACACACACACACACACACACACACACACACACACACACACACACACACACACTCTCTGGGTCAGTTGTGTGTGCACAAGTCCCGAGGCCCACAGCGCGAGACACATTGTTAGATGCAGGTAAGAGTCGGACAGAGAAAGACATCTGTCAGTCTCTGAAGGCTATTTTCCCAAATGCATCTGATGAGATACCCTCTCTATTTCACGTACGTCACACACACCTGCGCACACACACCTGCACACACACACCTACACACGAACACTAGAAGAAGGCTTAGGTGAGAAAGCCACGTGTGATTAAGTGTCAGTGCTTTAACGGGGTGTTGATGTCGTACAAGACAGGAAGCGGTAAACAAATCCCCCCCCTTCTCTCAAAATGTGGCGGCTTGCTGGAGCATATCCCTCCCTTCTCTCCCTATCACAGTGTGTTTGTGTTACTTATGGCGTGATGAAATATAACAGCTGAGTATAAATTGAAACAGTTCTTCAGTGTTGCAGAGATGTTAGGACACTTGAAATGGAGTTTGTTTTGCTGAAAGAACTGCAATAAACTGCAATCAAAACCACATTAGTTGAATAATATTGTAGGATTAAAATAAAAAGATTGAAAGTGGCTTTGGATGTTTCTGTCGCTTGTGAAATAATATTTAATCCAACATGACCTCTGTGGAATGAACTGTAATAATAGTTTAGTTTATGAAGTCCATATTTTGAATTAAATTAGGTGATGTTATCATATTGTGTTACTAAATTCTGTTGTGCAGTTGAATGTTTGCAGTGTAATGCAACAGCATTTTTTAATCTCAGAGAAATCTCAACCTTCAAGGCTGCAGGCAAAAAAGTTCCCCAATGCGATGACTTCTTGTTGGATTCTACGTGATTTTTGCCTTCATGTCCCACTTTGTGAGATTTATTGGTTACAGAGAAATTCAAGGATTCAAGGATCCTTTATTGTCGTTGTTCAACACGGAGATGCGCAGCGAAATGCAGTTGTAGCTCAATTTGCATCAGGAGGAATGCAGCAACAAAAACTCATTTGACGTATCGTTGTCCATCACCTCTGACCTGTTTGAACACCAAGCATCATGGATGCAAACATGGAAACATATCACCCATCTTTTTGTAGAGGGTTGCGAGTCTTTTTATTCAGTGACATTTTATGACATTCCAGTTGATAGAAGCACACATTATAAACAGACAGTATCCTCTTTCTGTCCTTTTATTTAATCCTCATTTGTTGAATCATAAATTCAGAGCTTTACCAGGATTCACCTCGTCACCGTACTTCATTAAAGCTTAACAAATACTCAAGCACGCACTTTGTGAGTCTCCTTGTCTTTCCCTCTCCTTTGTAGTCTGTGTCGCTGTGTTTTGTTCCCTTCTCTCTCTCTATCCATCTATTTAATGATCTGTCTATCTTTTCCTCTTTTCTCGCATCTCTCTGCAGACTTTGGACGACGCTGAGGAGTGCGCTGCCAAGACGTATGAATTATTAGACTAATGGGCTTAAGTGGCTTGTCCCAACATTGTCTCCCTCAACACATAGCGACACAGAGGCTTAGGAGAATTTACAAAGCAAAAAAAAATAGAATGAAACCAAAATACCAACCCCCATCCTCTCAGTTGTTTCTTTTCTTTATTTTCTTTCGAGGTCAGGATTTAAATTCATCAGAAGGAGCCGCTAACTTTCCCCCCCTCTCTCTCTCGCTCTCTCCCTCTGTTCTTCTCCTCTCCCCCACCTCCTCCCTCTCTGTTTTGTAAGCGCCAAGTGATCCATTGTTATTAAATTGAGAGATGCGCCGCACGCTTTCATTCCCCGCGGAGGCTTTTAGTAAGTGAGCTGTTACAATATTTGACTTTAAAAGATGGCAAATTTCCTGAAAGATGAGAGTGAAAGTGGGACGGATGCACTACGCTGCAGGATGAGAAGACGCTGGGTTGTTGAAGCAGGAAAGGTGAAGGGGTCCTGTGTGTAATTGTCTCTATGAGACAATTTGCTAGCTGGCACTTGTAGTGTAGCTTGTAGTACAGCCTGGTCTCACGCCCAGGATGTCAAATACCGACCTTTCCGGCATTCACTTAACTCCCATCTGTGTCGTTATGAGACGCTTGGATCAACGGATGGAGTGTTAAGAATGAGAAAGTCTGCTATGTGCGGGAGGGAGGGGTGCTGGATGGGTCAAACAAACTCAGGACTCAAACTCAGGACTACTATCAAGGTTATGTCACATGACTCTCTGTCCCTGAGTCACATGATGGTTTGGCCCGCTGCTTAAGTTACAATCATAATTCTTTGATGTTTTTATGAATAACCCAAACACGTAGCTTGTTGCTTTGAACGTTAACTGCTTGTGCACATTCTGCATCCAGATAACGCCGGCATCATTACAGTGACCCCGGAAGCTTAATGATCTATTAAGATTAAAAAAAAATGTTGTGTGTAACCATATTAAAGTCAGACACCTAAAATTAAATGATCATATCAACGTTGTCTGCATTTAGCCGGCCTTGGAAACACAAAACCATTGTTAAATGAATGATTGTTTACTAACTATACTTTATAGGCGTTTCCTGTCTGCAGTGTGAAAGACTGTTGGGTTGAGCATTAAACTTCATCGGCCCTTCCAGATAGCAAACCACCAGGCAAGCAGCACAGATAACTTGAATGGTATTTCTATCATTTTGACCTCAAGGTCAGATAAATGCTTCTTGCTGGTTGAATGGTCAAACTGATACAAGGTCTACAGATGAGGCTGTCCACAGATGTGCCTGCAGACAATCTTTTTGTATTAAAAGGTCAATGATTTAACAATCCAGTGGAAATCTGACCAAAATCTGACCGTTTTCGTGTCCATAAATAGTAACTTTTAGCTCAATCAGTGGGTCAAGCAGCGCCCGCCCCTTAACACGAACAAAAAAAGATCTAAAAAAATAACAAAACAAGAGTAGTGTACCCCTTGAGGTCTTCCTAATGAACCAACGTCCAAGTTGGACAGATGCAGCCTATTTCCAAACTTTTATTTTTTTTTCTTGTTCCTTTGTGCATCAAACTCTTCAAGAAAAAAAAAAAAAAAAAAAAAAAAAAAGCATAACAAGCTTCTTTCATGGATCAAACGAGAGCGGCAGTGCTCATTGTGCCAAAGAGGGATAAAAAAAAAGGAGGGAGAGAGAGATAGACAGAGAGAGAGAGAGGGAAATACCTTATTATTGTTATCAAAGTCAAGCCAGCTCCTCTCCTGCTGCTCTTATGGGACCTCCCTGACTCTCTGCTCATAGACCCAGGGGGAATCTAAACATGACCCCCCCTACACACACACACACACACACACACACACACACACACACACACACACACACACACGTGGGCCTGTCTTGGTGCGCGTCGTTTCATTTGTGAAATTAGTCCATTCTCTCTGACCCTGTCTTTTCATCAGGCGCGGCGGTGCATATTTTAGTCCCTTTCCTGCGCTTGTTTTACTAATTGGTGGCTATACTTTGCCCAACACTGATATCCTTTGATCATCTCAGATCATTACGTTTACCTCATTAATTTGCTCAATGTGATTTTTTTTCTCCCCCCCCCCTCTCACCCCCCCAAAAATTGAAGGGGTCCGTGCAAAAAAAATTGGATTAATAATAGATCATATGAACCAAGAGAGAGTGATTTCTCCTCCACTTCGCTCACTCTTTCTGCTTTTTATTTATTTATAAATGTTTTTTTGCTTTCATTGATTATTGTGTTGTTGTCCCGTGCCGCTGTTAAAGGTCAATATGTCGGGGAATATCCTGAACATGAGTTAAGCTTAAACCCAATAACCGGCACACAGGGTATATGGAAACCTTAAATGTGTGTTTTCAATACTGTCACAAATACAGACGCCCCGCTTTCTATGATGATGTCGTGATGTGACGTCATAGTGGCATCAGAGGGGAGCTGAGATCTGACAGATGGGGACTCTGAGTGGTGGTGATGAGTGATTTTATTCAACTGCCATTCTGCCACTAACATTCACAACGTCACCTCCGTTGCAGTTAACATATTTAAAAAAAAAAACAGACACATTTCTTCAAAATCCATTATCTTTTCTTCCTGTAAAACAAAAATGTGACCTATGCTTAAATTGGCTTTTACCAACTGATTTCTATGTTTTACACTAATCTATTCAATCAAATCAAATTCAAATGTCCCGCCTCCCTATCCTGTTTCACTCGGAGAAATAAGTCACAGTACAGAAGCCAGATGCTGTTGAAATGCCGTTTCAGATCGACTTTTAAAGTGGACCAGCCATTCTCGGAAAGAAAAGCAAACAAGCATATTTCCTACTGTTTCATTAAAGTTCAATGGGGCTCGTTATCCGTTCGCATTCAGGCTTTCACACACGGATATGAAAGCCCAATGACAGCAGGTGCAAAGATCCACTTTAATGTGATTCCTCTGCCTTTTTTTCCTCCACACGGAGTAGGTCATGTTTGTTCAAACATACATTAAACATTAGAGGGAAAACGCTGTAATTCATCCAAAGTGCATCAAGTCTATAATCATACTCCACTTACACTCACCAGCTGCGATTGTAATGGCTGTCAATACTTCCTGATTCACACTGTTTCCACGTATTTCATCTGCTTTTTTTTTTCCCAGCGACGACATTTCCTCCAAAGAGACGCTCCCCCCCCCCCCCCCCAACAATAGTCTGATGTCTGCGCTTTTGTTGTCGACGGCTTCATTGTCGACTCCAAACAAATTGTGTCACGCATTAAAGACGTTGTGTCTCCCTCTTCCTTTTCTCTTCCCTCTTGTTCTCCCTCGGAGCCGATTACATCTCGCAACACTCTTGTCTGCGGGCGCCGCTCGCCATTGTGTTTGTTGCGTCGAGTTCTGCGGCCTCCTATTATTATATAGATAAGTGAACGTTCTGTCGCGACAAAGACGGGGAAGCGCCGCTCTAATGCAGTGTGTTGTGTGTACGTTGTGACAATTGCTCCCTCTGCAATTCAAGACACAATCCCCTCTGTTGTAGCTGTAAACACAATCGCTGCACGTTGTGAGTCATTGGGAGGAAAATGTATACGTTTTGTCAGCGTCTTGGTTCTGTGATGTGAAGTTCACGCGAGATATGTGTGTTTTTCTTTCAAGTGTAAGTGATTGTGGAACCACAGGTGGTGCCATCGATTCTGGATGTTTATTACCTTTTACAGTGTGGTGGACATTTCCGTGAGAATCGCGTGTCGTTGTAACGCACACAGTGTGTTTGCGAGAGTTTCTTTCACAGTGATAGAGTGAGTTTAAGCAGGAGGAAAATCCCCTACAGCTCTCATGATAAATCGCCTTCGGGTGCCACTTCTGTAGTGTGTGTATGTGCATATGTATGTGTGTGTGTGGTGTGAGAGAGAGAGGGAAACAGGGATACGCCACTTAACTCCTCCCAGGGTTCCCACTCACACACTCCCCTGAAAGTCTAATATCGACTCCAGCATCACTGGAAAACACAGCCCTCTCAACACAAATGCCCCGGTTGAGCTGGCTAATGTCTCTTTGCCGGGCCAGTTAACCTCAGACCAGTCCAGTCCACGACAGTTCAGACTTCAGATCCAGCTCAGCTGCAGTTCATTTCAGTCAGTTCTTTGAGCAGAACAGTGTGAACACAGCCGGAGGAGCTGCAGGCCGTGATGTGATGACTCAAAGATGGAAGGAGACAATCTGTTCCCTGTTCAGCCCCAGGTGTGCATGTGTGAGTGAGTGTGTGTGTGTGTGTCACACATGCAGTTTGTGTGTGTGTGTATTAGTGCAAATCCTCCTCAAGGATTTGATGCACTGTGATAAAAAAAAAAAGACAACTAAACAAATGTTGTTTTTATGGTATTGACTTTGTTAGAACTCAACGTGTCCAAGTTAAAAATGAACTGTTGTGCACATAGACTGTTTGAAATCTCTGTGAAGTCATCCGTCAGTTTCTGAGGAGATGTTGTGACGTTATTCCAGGCTAATCTGAAAATGAGGTGGATTGTTGGTGGAGTTGAGGCTCCCTGTAAAGTTGTCAAGAACAGGGAATTTAGCCAGCTGTAAACATGTTTCCAGAGAACTGGATACAACATTGGAGGCGGCGCCCCGTCCAATGTAAATCCATGTCTTTATGAGCCAAATGGCATCATGTGAGGGACCTAGAAATTATAATTACACTCTTTGGCCAATATGTAAAATGTGCATTAAATCCTTGTTTTCTTCAGGATTTTTAGTATTTACATGGGAGTCTATGGAGACACAGAACTGTTCCACGTGAAAAACTTTTGGCGTTACAAGGTTACCAGCTGGTTTTGCACAACTAACTATTTCTGCAACACACAGCTTGACTCGGAGGCTGCAGGGTTTCTGCATAACACTAGTTGAGTCTAGTTAGTTTGTGCTGTAATGTGGTTACTGTTAAGAACAAAACTCTTTTGAAGTGTAAAAAAATAAATAAAATTAAAGACCAGTTGACTGCTCTCTGCTTTTGAAGAAAGAAAAAAAAAAAAAAAGACTTGAAGACTCAAAGTGGAGGTAACGTCGTCTCCTCTAGAAAGAAAGAATAATAAGCAGTTAGGAGCTGTTGAACTCCACCATATGTTCGACATAACAGCAGCTTTCTTTGAATTTTACACTCGTGTGAATTTGTGTGTGTGTTTCTTGTTTGTCTTTGTGTGTGTGTTATCTTGTCACATAGTTGCACTGACTTTTACTTTTTACTGTACGCTCAGATTTTTAATGGGCATCCGTGATAGTGGGTCACACAAGTAATACAATGTGTACATGTGTGTGTACATGTGTGTGTAGCGGTGCATGTGCCAGGCTGAGCACAGCTTCCCTCTGATCCACCACCACCTCACACACACACACACACACTTCCTCCCTCCTCCATGCGTTCTTCCACTTTCAACATCCACCCCTTTCTTATGGAAAAGAGCCAATTAGACTTGTGTCTGTTTGTTTTAAACAAAATGGCTTTTAATTAGCGCGATCAAAAAGGCTTCTTTCTGCAGGCCCCAGGATCCACTTTGTAGTTCCCCCTCCAGATCGCACACGGGTTTGATGCCACCTGATAGGACGCCAAGACAATCAGAACACTTTTATAATGAACACACGCACACATACACTTTATCACTTTGTGTCCATCTATCGCTTGTTCTCTCTTGAGGTCTTTTGGTCTTTTTTTTTTGTTGTATTGTTACCATGGCCATTCCTTTCTCTTGCCCACATCCTCTTAATTCTTCCTGCGTGGCTTCCTTCTTCTCTTTTTGTGTCCTTTCTGTCTCTGATGTGTGTTGTTTTAATGACGTGGCCCAGCATGGCTCACTGCTGGACGAGAACTAGTGTCCTCAGTCTTCCTTTTTTGGCTACGTTCACTTTGTTTGATGACACTTCATATTTGCAGGACTAAATTCAACCCCGTTTGATTTCAAAAGACACCTATCAGGAGTAAGGATCATGTGTTAATATGGAGTATACTTTCCCAAAATGCCACCTCCTATTTCATAAACACAAGGTGCCCACAATTCCCCTTAATGATCTCTAAAAGCTCTGCACCTTTTTGCTTTTTTTTGTTTTTTTTGTCACAGCAAAGCCTCTTATTGCCCCGCGCTTCAACTGTGCAGACTTCATCATCGGTTGTTTCTCATTCTTTCTCGCCTTTCCGCTCTCAGCCGACATCATCGCTTGGCACACAGCTGGAGCTGTAGGGTGACAGGGGTGGATGTCTGAGTGCAAGTGTGTTTGCATCTGTCTGTGTGCGTCTGTTGGCTTTGCACCAGTAGTTATATATGCTTTGTTTATTTTGCCAGATGCTCGCACACTCGACTGTGTGCTGCATATACTGTGTGTGTGTGTGTGTGTCTGTGTCTGTGTGTGTGTGTGTGTGTGTGTGTGTGTCTGTGCCCATCTGTGTGTGTTTCCTTGTCCGAGTGTCAGGTGATGTCCTCTGTATTGTTGGTCTGTAGCTGACAGTGGCTGCAGGGAGTAAACATGTGACCCAATCAGCTCACTACTGCTCAGCTCACCATGGCTCCTAATTGACGCGCGTGTGTGTGTGTGTGTGTGTGTGTGTGTGTGTGTGTGTGTGTGTGTGTGTGTGTGTGTGTGTGTGTGTGTGTGTGTGTGTGTGTGTGTGTGTGTGTGTGTGTGTGTGTGTGTGTGTGTGTGTGTGTGTGTGTGTCTCAGCTGAAATAGGTTCAACTGACAGCTGTCAGGTTGCTTGACTCAATCATGATCTTCTCCATCTTGCTTTTTTCACATATTCTGACACACACACACACACACACACACACACACACACACACACACAAACACACACTTAAATGAGCAAGATACAGTTTCCAGTTATGTCCAGAACTTTTGGCAAAATATTCCTGTTCATAATATAACGGATTGAGAGCTTATATTATGATATGCCTTCACGTACATAGATTGTTCGTTGTTAAATTCTTCTAATCACGATTGCCGGACTTGATAACAATGATAACGATCAATACAAGAAAACGGGAAATATGAAAAGCTACACCTTTTAGTTGATTTATTTTTAAATGTAGTTTAAATCTTAACAAATGAAGTGCTGAACTCACAGATGGACTTGAAAGAACATAAAGTGTGTTTGAATGATACGATATCTCTCCGACATTACAGTAAGCATCCTGGTGTGGTGACTCCCTGAAGCCAGCGTGGAGGGGGGGGGGGGGGGGGGGTTGGGGGGGTGGGGTGGGGGGGTGCTGTGACAGTGCAGTGTGAGTCGGCATTCAGAGCGGAGCAGTCACAGTTTATGGATGATTCCCCAGACTATTGCCTGGGCAGGATCCCCGGCTTTAATGGCTACACGAGCCTGATTTATTATACGAGTTAACCCTGACCCTACTCTACCTCACAGCATCACCTTCATCACACACACACACACACACACACACCCAAGTGTCAGAGCCTGATAAATGGACAGAAAGAAAGCACGATTGGGACCAATAACAAGACAATACAGATGATATGTGGGCTTATGTTAGAGACATAGCAGTGTGGTTTCAGTGTGTGTGTGTGTGTGTGTGTGTGTGTGTGTGTGAACTAGCTTGCACAGTCTCCTTACCTGCTACAGCATTGTTGATATGAGTAGCACTTAACGTAGACTCCATTTGCCTGTAACCTTCCCTCTCTTTCCTGCAGCTCTCTGTCTCTCTGCCACAGTGAGTACTTGTGTAAGTGTGTGTGTGTGTGCGTGTGTGTTAGCGCACTTAGCATAGAGCCCCCTGGTTTCCCTTCATTTCCATATAATTAGATTGTGTGTGAAAGGCTACTTCCAGTGCATTGATTAAGTGTCAGAGGAGAGGAGAGGAGCATCTCTGGGCCGAGTGGGGGGGATGGCACTACAACGACCTGTCACACTCATACAAAGCTCCTCCCGTCCCGTCACTGTGATGGAGAGCGACGTCTCGGCTGCTGGAAGAGGCACCAACAAAAGGATATGAATGCGTGTTTGTAATAATGACCCATATTGTGTACAGTTTTGCTCTCTTTTTTTTACTGTGTGACAGAATCGGAGCAGACGGTCTTAGCCTTGTGTTTTCCCCGACTAGCCCCCGTTGTCTCCCGTCTTAATTTATGTTATTTTCTCCCCGTGGCCGAGTCTGACTCGGGTGTTATACGACCGTCCGCTAGCTTGCCCTATATAAGGACAAAAACTACTGGACTGAGCCGAGTCTTTCCAAGACCGCCTGTCTACTTAACCTCAAGCCAAACTGCATTCCAGAGGACTAGCCTCTAGTTTGGTCATAGTTTTGTTTTTGCCTTTTCCTTGCATTTCTTTCTTTTGTGACCATTTTGTCCCGACTAAAACTTGATTCAGGGATTTGAGGTTTACTTCCAATCATATCCATGGAAGTGTGGAAGTGTTACCCTGCTGATACCCTGTGGGTCCCTCAACGTCCCCAACCTCTTCCTTTACATATCCTAAAGTTTTGATGTTGTTAAATTAACACCCACTAAACCCACTTAAAATCGCCAGCTTCAGCATTCACCACAATCGTGTGTTTTGAAACAATTATAATCATCCTATTATAAAGTCTGGTCCACCTTTTTGTACCGCTGGATACCGACCCGCTCATAACACCAGGTTGGTGGAGCACGAAGAGGATTGGATGTGGCAAGTCAAGTGGGGCTGCTTGAACCCCTGACTGAGTTTGGATAACAATCCCATACACGCACACACACACACACACACACACACACACACACACACACACACACACACACACACACACACACACACACACACCTGTACTGTAGCTGCTCTCTGTGCTAAAGTGCTAATTAGCAGAACAAAGCATCTGTTGTTCTTTTAAACACGCGACAGTTAAATATTCCATCTATCCGCCTGTCTCCACCAATCATCAGCTCCGCTGGAGGAGCAAGAGGAGGCGAGCTGACAGCACACACACACACACACACGCACACACACACACACACACACACACACACGCACACACACACACACACACACACACACACACACAGATTTGCTGTGAATGTACACATGCATGCACAGAAATGAATGTACAAGCCAGCATACACAGAAATGGATATGCTGAGACACACACACACACACACACCGCCTGCCCCCTCATCTAAGCTGACAGCAGCATCAGCATAATGTGCCGTATTAAAGTGAACAGGACCTTTACTGTAAACACCATTCCCCCTTAGAGAGCGAGCGCTGGAGGCAGAGAGCTGGAGGTTTGGTCTGAGAGAGAGACGGGGCCAACGGCTAAGTGCTTATTACCCTGCCTCCTCTGATAGTTACAAATATACACTTTGTACTTTCACTGTCTGAGGCGGCCAAGAGGCTGCGATTACCAGGAAGAGAAAAGGACCACAACCTGGAGAGAGAAAGGAAAGGTTAAGTGAGTTGACTGATTTGAGATGGGGAAAGAGACATATCCGATGCTCGTGTCTGTCTCTTTCCCACCCTCGTCTTTATCCTCTCCGTCTCCCCTCCTCTTCCTCCCTCCATCGCTGCCTCTCGTGGCTTGGAAAAAGGAGTGTGGGGGCAGAGCGCTCTCGTCTTGTTAAACGGCTGGCAGATGACAGAAAAATTAGAGGCATTTCGCTCTTGACAGGTTGTTGTGTGTACGTGTTTTTTTTTTTTTCTCTCTTTTTTTTCTGCTTCAAATGTTTTTTGTCAGTTTGTTTTCAGTCAAGCTGTCTCGGCAGCACAATAAGTGCAACCGGTGCACGCATGCACACACACACACACACACACACACACACACACACACACACACACACACACACACACACTAAGCATCACACATGCAAAAACACATGTGCAGGGTTTTTGTGTTCTCATAGGAGACTGATCTGATTTTGTGTTCTCAGATTGGTGGCAATGGGAGGAGGGAGAGGAGCAGTTTGCTCACAAAGACGTCTTCCCTTCCGCTAATTATCGAGACAGGCTTTGATTGCCTGTTTGGAAACAGTTTTTCAAACGGCTGTAATGACGATGATTAGGCGGCGCTGCGAGTTCTGTGCAGGCGGAGGGAGGAGTGCACCGTCGGTCCGTCCAAACATCTCGCCACCTTATGTTTATGTGAAGGTGTGTGTGTGGTTTTTTTTTGCGCCCGTGTTCGGGTGTGATTTTGTAAAATTACTTTTTACATTACAGTGCAGGCTTCCTCCTCTCGCCTTCCTCCCGTTTGAGCTGACAAAGGTGCCTTCGGATACTAACCGCCACCTTTTGAAACAGTGGATGTGGTAAAATTGTTATTTTTTGTGCTTTTAAAGGTAAAGTGTTACACCTCGGTTCCTGCTTTGCTGGAGGCCTAAAAGTACGGGATATGTATGTATTTTTAATTCTGGTAGAAAACAAACAAAACAAAAAAGAAAAGCATCACTCAGACACATGCTGATATTTGATGAACAATTAATACACAGATAGTATGTTGCACTCATGCGATGGCGGGAACATGACTTGCCTTTTGTGCAGGTTTGCGTTGCAAGTCTGAATTTTTTTTACAGCTTTAACAGCCAAAAGCAACCAGATCCGATGCTTTATGCACAGATGGTGGAGTGACTGAAGGGTGAAGATGTTCTCTTCAGTGCAGCCTACAGAAATAAATAAAGGTGGTGTCAAAAAGGAAGCACCGGAGGAACATTTCTGCTGTAATGATTGATTCATGCTGAAATCTCCACTGTAATGGATCTGTGTCGCTGCTTCTCCGTTACAGTTTAAAATCTCGTAAAATTGTTTATCATGGGTGTAAAACAAATGTAGTTTAGCATCAATCTGGGGGAACTCAAGCTGTCTGACACTCATTAGAGTGGGGAAACATTTGAAATGAGCACCAAACAACCGCACTGTGGCAACCGGCTTCTCATTAGAGGTAGAGACCGGAAAACAAAGAGGGAAATACAGAGAGGGCCAGAGTGCTAACAAAAAAAAAGGAGAGACATCCTTGATTTGATTACTTCTGCCTAGATGGACGATGCAGTTCAAGTGATGAGTCTTTTACTGTGTGTGTGTGTGTGTGTGTGTGTGTGTGTGTGTGTGTGTGTGTGTGTGTGTGTGTGTGTGTGTGTGTGTGTGTGTGTGTGTGTGTGTTTTAGTTCCAAGGATGAGTTGATCAAGGCAGAGGCCATTCATGTTAAGTAGGCTCCAGCAAATTTGTACGTGTGTGTGAGATAGAGATAATATTTGCACAGTTTTGTCGACACACACACACGCCCACACACACACACACACGCCCACACACACACACACACGCCCACACACACACACACACACGCCCACCCACACATGAGTCAGCATGCGTCGCATCTGTATCTTCAAGCCTGAATGGCCTTGTGGTTTACTACCAGTGCCCTTGTTGATGCGGACAGATTGATCTGCGTAGGTTCAAGTTCACACGCACACACACACACACACACACAAAAACAAGTGCAGACCATTTCAACGGGATGCCATTGCTAGGCAACAGCTTGGGTCCATGTTTACTTCCTGTCAGCTGATGCCTACACTGCAATTAGAAATGAACTGGGTCACATTTTCAATGTTTTCAGTTACAAATGTGAAATCGTGTTTAGTCCAGCTTGAATCCGAAATTGTTATCGCATATTTTAACCGAATATCAATTTCAACCGAAATGACAAAAGGAAAAATGCAAATTGACGCTCGTTTCCACAGCCATCATGCCAATATCACAATATTATTTAACTTTGTTTTATGTAATAATTTCAGAAACAATACAATCTCCGCCACACATATTTTTAAATAACCTGCAAATTAATTGATAATGAAAATCATATCTAGTTTCATGCGTTAGGGCCTATATTTCATGAATAATATCCCGTAGTATCATTAGAATGAGTTGGATCTGCTGTCATGGTACGATTCAGAAAAACAGGAGACACTGAATATGAAAACTATTAAAATACGGTATGTTGCTAAGAAAGTAGTGGCAATGTAGACTTCCTTTTTCCAAGCGTCTGCTTTCTTCAGAGCGCTGACTGTGCCCGTTCATCTGAAGCCCATGTGTTTACTTTGCTGTGTTTGGAAACTTATGATGAACTCTGACTGAAAAAATTCCAACTGGGGAAGCGAATTCAAGACGGCTAATTGAATAACCCTCCGAATAGATATATAGCTGGAGTACGGTTTGTTCTGTGTGATGATGAAGCAGCTTCAGCACAGCTAGAGAAGAGAGACATGTTTGTGTAGTAATCTAGTTAACTGTCTTCTTGTGATGTTAACGCTGCAGTCAATTCTTTGCAACCTAATTCACTGCGGCTGTGCTGTTTTTCCATTTCTGCATCCAAGAGATCACCTGTTAATTAACACAGCGGGCCTGCTGCGGCCCTTTTTTCTGATTAAGTTACTCCGGCTGGCTCTCTTTTCGCCCTCTGCAGCTCTATCATCTGTTGTTGTCCACGCTGACTACTCAAATCTCTTCTCCTTTCCCACATAAATGTAAATCACATCACCTCCAGCCTGACACGACAGCCGATATAAGCTCTTTCATGAACTGGATGTGTCAATCAGTGAACGGTCAGTGTTATCACTGTACGGAGGAGGCCAGGGGGCACAGCTGCTGCCTACGGGAACGCCTCGGCTTTGACACACACCCACAGGAAACACAACGCACACACACGCACAAGTAAAGCAGGTATAATAATACGTAATACAAATGAATAAACACGCATAATACACGTACACCAACGTGTGTTACACCTGGGATTAGCTAGATGTTTGCAAGATCAAATGTTGTCCACCCATCCCCCATCCTACCTCCTATTATCTCTAATGTGGAGAATAATCCTCTTGTGGAATTAATCTCCTTTGAATAGCGTTTGTTACCACGCTGAGATGGAATTAAAGCTCTCGTTCCACATCTGGGTGCGATGTACACGTGTGTATGTGGGTATGAGATTGAGTCAAAGCTATATATATATATATATATATATAATTTCTACGCACAGAAAGTGCATTTTATTTAATTTTATTTAATAATTTCTGTCCATAAAGGGATCAAAGTGCG
>NC_139932.1:16202201-16283701 GCF_963514095.1 Eutrigla gurnardus
TCCGTGCAACTGCCACCCTCTAGCACAAAGCTGTGATTAGTCAGAGGGCCCTGTGCATTCTGGGTGTTTGTCTGGCGGCCGGCAACCCGTGTGTATGTTTGAATGTGTGACTGTATATGTATGTATATAGTGTGAGTGTGTGTGTGTGTGTGTGTGTGTGTGTGTGTGTGTAAAGGGGTAGAATTGGTGGTCCTACAGGGACCACCTTGGTGAACAATGGCTCTTTTATTCCACTGGAGCGTTTTGACTGGACTCTGTGTCTCAGAGCAGCCACACACACACACACACACACACACACACACACACACACACACACACACACACTGACCCAGACAGGAAACACACATATTCATTCACGCACAAAGGGGCACGCATTAGTTCAGTAACTCTTAGGGGGTATCCAGTGGGGGTCAGTTTTTGCTTCGACTAGCCACATGTGTGTTTTCTGTGTGTGTGTGTGTGTGTGTGTGTAGTTAGTCAGGTAATTTGGCCCACTCGGCTGCTGCTTCAGACACTGTGGAATGTGATGGCAATAGTCGGTTACACTCTTGGTTTTAGTGGGCGGGGCCAAGGAGAGAAACGGGAGGAAACCTCTGTAGTAGCTGAGTTCTCTCGTTGTTTGTTTGAACCCCAGAGAAGCCTTTTCTGGTTCATGTTATGTTGTGATTTATTTAAGTTATTGGATCCCGGGAAAACGTTGACAGCGATCACTTTTTCTTTTCCTGCTCCAAACTAAGCTGTATGATCACTCCGCATACAAAAATGACTTAAAGAAACAGCTCTGGATTTGGTATGAGAAGTGTCATGAAATATTCCCAGTATAATAGTATAGTTTTGGCATAATTTCCTCCAGCAGATGGTAACATAGATGCTTGAGGATCATCACCTTAAATCCACCTGTAAAAGTTGATCTTTTTCAAATAATCAAGCAACCTTTTAGTCCTTAGTTAGTTAGTAAATGCGTAAGGTACCGTAATCACAAGTGTACTGTTGCGTGTGGCCATGACATCACTGATCACTGATTAATTTATTAAATTGTTTGGAGGCCGTAAGAGTACAGAACCATGTTTGCTTCAGAAATGACTTTTAAAAAAAAAACACAACAAATCAATATCAAAAGTAATTTCCTGAGGCTTGCAGCAGGTGATCCATCACACTCAACTTTTAGTCTGGTTTCTGTTGTTGAAGAGTCACTATTAAAATGAAGGTATCATGCTGTATAGAGGTGTAACGATTCATTCGATGAATCGATGAATCGATAGTCAGTCCTATAGATTCTACTATATCGATCTGCTACAATAAATAAATAGAATGAATCGTTTTGGCTTCACCAATAATCCATATAAATGCATTTAATGGGATGAATCGTGATTCTTACTTATGATTAATGTTTTAATACGTCTAAGACACTCTCTCCCCTGCCAGCATGTAGTCTACTGAATAATGTTCAAAATAACTGAGCAATGTTTTTGTATTCAGCATAAAGTATTATGCAGGTTTACTTTTTTCTAGAATAAATATGTTATTTTTCAGCTTTCAGAAGAATACAAATAGTCTCACTCGCATTATTGCATGTTTATTTAATGGGTATAGAATTAAGTTACTGAATCGAATCTTGGTTTACAGAATCGAATCGTTACAAAAAAAAAAAAAACGTCCTTGAATCAAATCACCAACTACTGTATCGTTAATCGAATTGCTGTGAAGCCAAAGATTCACACCCCTAATGCTGTATGATTATTATGAGCACTGCGTCCATGAACTATTTTACGTATATCGTGTATAGTCAGAGCAGAGGTCAAGGCCGTTGTGTTTCATGTGAAAAGAGGTGCTTTGGATAATGGAATCCGTTCTCTCCTCAGCACCACTGATAGCTTCTCACAGTGAGAGCTCATTGTTCCGCAGGGTGGCCTGGGAACCTGACTGTTGTGCACATCCCTCTTTGCCTAAAACAGATAATTACTATAGGTTTTGCCATCTGCAACCGTCCCAATCCCTCTCCTTGATTGCGTTGAGCCCCAAATGACCAGATGTTTCATCACTGTTACGGCATAAGAGCTGAGCTCAATAGGCAGATGTGTGTCTCTCTCGGCTGATTGTTGTCATGATAGAGAATAGTCTGATTACCTCCTCTGATTAGGCCAATGGGCCGCTAATCCTCCCACAGCCGCTACAGATCCAGTGTGTCAGCCCTGCCCTGCACCTCTGAGAATGGGAGCAGGTTATACAACCAGCACACACACACACACACACACACACACACACACACACACACACACACACACAAGGACAAACAGACGGGTGATTGAAATTGTAGTGAATTTGAAAATTACATGCACATCATACATACCCGTAAGTGTGCACTCCTTTTTTCAGGTTAGGAGGACACACACACACACACACACACACACAGACACACACAGACACACACACACACACACACACACACACACACACAGGAGCAGACAGTAGGATCTGATGTCAGGGTTTTTGATGAGAGCTTGGCCACTCATACCAAATGTCATGTTTATCTGATCTGTGCTAAAGACCCTGTGACAATGGAACAGATGGGGCTGCCTTTTGTCCTACAAGTGCACGTAGGACACACACACACACACACACACACACACACACACACACACACACGTATACCTATAAAAATAAATAAATGTGCTGTCAGGAGCTAGTTCGTAGGTAGCTGTTAAGGGGGAGGGGAAGGGAGAAACTGCTAACTTTCGTCTGCTCTGTATTCCGGCTTGGCAGAGAAACTCTAATTTCCCCTTCTTTGAGAAAAACTTGTTGGCCGGATTAATGAGCAACATGGCCAAATTACATAAACGTACAGCAGCACAGTAAGGGGAAAAAAACTATATTTAACAGTGGCTGCCTGTTGCTCCAATCGACCTGTTCAGCATAAAACGGTCTGGAGTCAAAACTAAACAGACTTTTTAAAGATACTTTTAAAGTTTGATGCAGCGTGATTTAAAGTTGAGCCATGATTTGATTGGAGTAATTAATCAATCAGTGACCAACTTCCTGCTTCCTCTCATGAAGCTGACGTAGACCTATAGAAGACAGAAGCTTGTGTTTGGTGTGAAATGTGATGGTTGTCCACACGTACATGTGTGTTTAATATGTTTGTGTGTCTTGTAAAAGCATTGGATTTGTAACTGTGTGTGTGTGTGTGTGTGTCTGTGTGTGTCTGTCTGTGTGTGTGTGTGTGTGTGGGCTTTTTGAGTGGTGCATGTCATTTTGCTGGTGTGCTGCTAACTGGCCATTGTGCGGACACAGTGGAGGAGAGGGAGACCAGCTAGCAACATAAAGCCACCCGTCCAGCTCTGCTGCTCCACCACCAGCAGCCAGCCAGCCCCACTCGGCGTGCACCTGGCACACACACACACACACACACACACACACACACCACCATTATTAATTGCTAATACATATTTATGTGGCACAAATTTGCCATTTGTTTATGCATAAAATTATCAAAAGCTCGGGCGCTTAGTCACAGAAAACAATGACCTTTTTAAAGAGTAATAAATGGAACTGTGTGTGTGTGTGTGTGTGTGTGTGTGTGTGTGTGTGTGTGTGTGTGTGTGTGTGTGTGTGTGTGTGTGTGCATGTGTGTGTGTGCATGTGAGTGTTTATGTAATGGCTGATGTTTAAGAGGGAGGTGGTGGGTTGGAGGGGGAGGAGGGTGGCGGCTTTGTGGCTGGACGTGGCAGAAAGGCAGCCGAGGCCTGCCAAGAGGAGATCCACTGATCTGGATGTTTACCCACAGTTTGTGTTTCACACAGGTAATGAGCTGTCTTTGTCCTCGGCTTCATTAGCCGTGTCCACAGCGTCTGCACTGGTTGTGCCTTTCGAGAGAGTGAGGAGGATTTTAATTTAAATTTTTTTTTTGCATGTATGTTTTATTGAGCGTAATTTACCATCTGTAAATGTGAAGAAGGAATGGGACAAACTGGACCAGACTGCATGGGTCAGGAACTGGACTGAGCAGGTTTTACTAGACCAGACTATAATAGACTGGGAAAACTCTGTACTGAAGATGGTTGGAATGAATATGAACTTGCAGCCAGTTAGTTTATCTTATGTGATCACAAAGACCAGAAACAGGGTCAACTTGGTTATGTCTGAAGGCAGCAGACCCCTCTAACAGTACCTCTAAAGGAGGGGTCGACTCATGTGGGTTTTTCAGGGCTGATATACTATAGATACCGATCATGACTGATAATCATCCGGCTCATTAATTCACATTTTAAGAACCTCATTTTCTGGTTTCTATGGTGGGTTATGAGCAACACCGTTTCATTGGCTGGGTGCAGTGACTTCCTGGAGCCGGGAGGTTTCTAGGCAACTCCACACTGCATGAAGAATCCACATTGATTTTAACAATGACAACGAGCACAGCAACAATGAACTTGTGCATTTTCCAAATATGGAGGAGTACGACAACTCTTTTAAACAGCCTCCTAAAATAAAGGGAGCTCTTGTGTTGAATAGATGAAGAACAAATGCTTTTTTAAAAAGTTTATTCTGGCCTACTCATATTGTCTCTGTATCTCCCCCATTACACTCTGCTTCTTCTCCGAGTGTAATTTTATTTTTATTCCTCATTTTCTTCTTTCTGGTCTTTTTCTCTCCTATCTTTGTCTCCTCTAATGGTCATCGATTTTTCTTGTTTGTTCCTCTCCTTCGCTCTCAACTCCTTCAATCTTTCTGATGATCTTGTCCGCTCCACACACTTCATCTGAGCTCTTTTCTCCTCTCACCACTGTAAACATCTCTGTAGTGGTGTTTTTATCTCTCTGTGTGTGTGTGTGTGTTGTGTCACCGAGTGTGAAATCCAGCTGAATCTCTCTCTGTTTCTTTTTTTTTTTTTTTTTTACCAGGGTCGGTCGAGTCTCTGATGGGTATCCAGTCTTCGGCTGAGCCACCTCTCCCGGGACGCTTGTAGGTCAGCTGCTATTTTCATACCACACATACACACACACACACACACACACACACACACACACACACACACACACATGCTGTATTTATACATGCGAGTACTCAGCGGACTCTGCTTTTTAAAGTATGACAAACAAACAGTTGGGTGACAACGTCCGTCACGTTCTCTCTCTCTTTCCCTAACACACTCATGCCCCCCCCACCCCCCCCTCTCTCTGTAGCCTAGCTTTTTATGTGGCCTTCGTGAGGTCACACACAGGGATCAAGTCAGTTTCCATGACTACACAGTCAGCATCCAGCCAATCGGCATTCTCGGCTGGCCTCTATGGGGCCAGTGGTCTGCCAGTAAGCATCATATCTGTTCATCTGACACTGAGGGTGTGTTAGATTTATAGTTGGTGCGTGTGTGTGTGTGTGTGTGTGTGTGTGTGTGTGTGTGTGTGTGTGTGTGTGTGTGTGTGTGTGTGTGTGTGTGTGTGTGTGTGTGTGGGGGGGGGGGGGGGGTGGTTATTCAGGGGCATGAAGTGTATCTTGTGAGGTGCACTAACAATGATTGTCCTTAGAATTTAAAGAACTCTAAATGTATCCACATTATATTTGCTTAAATATAAACAAGTCATTTCCGTAAAGTCATTCTTACAGTCGGTGTGTGTCACCGGCAAAACTGAGCTTCTGAGGCTGAAAAGAGCAAGTCCAAATGCAGTCCTCTTGAAATGCGAGTCACAAAGGCAGTGTGGGAAAGCCCATGGTGACTGAGACTAAAAACCCCTAATCTACAAGTAAATACTAAAGAAAGTTGTCCCCGGTTGGACTTGAGAGAGAGAGAGGAACGTGTTTATTTTTCACCAACTTCTTACAGTGTACAGTATGATCTGAAACAACTTTCGTCTTTCTATCTTTAGTAGATTCACTGTGTTTCTATAAATGACTACAGCTCATTTTTATACAATATGTAAAGTACTTTACCCAGAGCAGCGGTTCTCAACCTCGCTGTCTGATTCCCCCAAAGGGGACTTTCAAGATCATTTCATTTATTTCAAATGAAATAACACATTTTAGATTGGGTTTTATGTCACTATAGTGCCGTGATGTGAGTTTTCACCAGGTGTTTGTGAGAGTCCAGGTATTTATGCACACAAGTATTTAAATTCTGGCTCAATCCAACTTTACTCAAATAGAGTTTTAGGTTTGTTAGTTTCCCCTTTGCTACGACTCATTTATGCATAAGTGCAACACCATGCAAAGCGTAACCACTACCACTGTGTCCGCTGTCTGGCATCACGTGTCCTCGACGGCTCAGTGGAGTTTGTTGTGTTCCCCGTTCTCCAACAAGGGGAGTTCAACTAGTGCATGAATTGGGACACAAGGTGAGAGGGGGCTAGAGAGGTAAATGGTCAGAGAACAGCATATGGAGGGTAGGGAGAATGGGATTGTTTGTTTTGGGGAAATTAAATCCATGGGAGACGGGCACAGGAAAGGACAGCTGAGACAAAAGAGACATATGGAGCTTCAGTGCAGACTTTGCTTCATTTGGTTGGCCAATAAATAGTTCTGGGGTCAAATTCTTTCGACTTTTTTGATAAGAAAAGTGTGGTTTTGAGCGAGTGATGGCAAAAGGAAGCTTCTAGAAAAGTGGGAAGGAAAGTAGAGACCGGTTGAATAGTTGACAGACTGTGAGACAGTGAGATGTGAGTTAGGTCAGTGTAGTTGTGACATATGGCTCCTGCTCGCCCTGAGACTGAGGGACCAAGAGGACAGAATAGAAGACCCACATGCCATCTGCACAAGGGACAAAGAGTGGGAGATATGAGTGTGTGTGTGACAACACAATGCCAGGCCCACAAACACAGACGTAGTAAACACGCACATATACAGAAAAAAACATATGCACGCTCTCCTTGTACACACACGTACACAAACTTTCAGACACACAAACAAACGCGTGTAAACACATTGGCCTGAGCACATGCACACGCTCACAAACACCGCCACTTTGACTGAAGCAGACTTTATGTCACTGCTGTCTCTTCATCTGCCAGAGCGGCCATCCAGAAAGCCCCCCGTCCTCCAATCGGATTGTGTGTCTGTGCATGTGTGCTCTGTTTCCACCCCCCCCTCCCCTCCGTCCTGTCGGACGCCGCCACCGAAATGGTATGCTTCACAGGGCATTACATTGTTTGACATATGGGTTTTGGCTCCTCTGCTCTGTCCAGGAAACAAGGCCAAAGCCTCAAAACGGGAGCCCTTGGGTTGGATGCCGTTTCCAACCAGTCCGGCCCGGCTTTAATGTCCGCGGAGGGAAACTGGGGTACCGATTGGGGGCTCCGCTAACGGGGTCAGCGGGCCCTCAGCGCTGGGTCACTTTGTTGTTGTGTGGGTTTCCGGCTCCACTTCTGGGTCAGCGGCGGAGGTTGAGCGAGCGGGTCGGCGACATGCGTCAATGTGACGGACACGGTTTCTGTGAATAGCTCGTCTACCTGCTGGTGCCCACGAACTGCAGTTTGTCTTTTATTTGCTTTCCATTCATGAATCTACAGAGACTTTACAACAAGGCAGAAGCAAGCAGGGACTGTTGGTTGGTGCGTTCAAGGAAACTTGACTGTAGTACACTAATTTAAGTTGATGGCAAGCATCTTTGTGTAACTTCATAAAGGGTTTTTCCATACTTTCCAAACCAAGCTGTGATGACACGTTTCCAATGCAGCCTCACGACTTTGGTACATGGCCAACCTGTGACGGTTTCCTCAGTGACTAGAGAGCAAGTTTCTACCTGCATCTTCTCATTGACAGCCTTATTTGACCGTTTCCTTGCTCATTGCTTTCAGCCATATCAGAGCTGAAGTTACTGCTGGTGCACGTCGAACATTTCCTGCGGTTTCACATTAAAAGCTTTCCATTGGCACGTCGGTGGCATGCTTTTATTGTGAAGAAGTGATAGGAAGTGCAGCGTTTGTCACGGCTTCATTCGTGGTGCTATTATAAAAGCACTTCTAATCAATAGTTCCTTGTGAAGACTTTGAGTACACAAGGGAAAATAAAATCAGAATTAATAAATAAAATAAATTAGGATGTAAATAAAATGCTAGTAGCTATGATTGTTTCCTATGATTTATGTGTTTTATGCTTTATAGTCTATCTGACAGCAAGTTTTTGGGGGGTTTGTGCCCTACACTTTTACACAATTTGTCATTGGACAATTTACAGAATACACATTACTAATAGACATACATCCATAAAAGTTGTCTTGTAAAACATGTTTTTAGTGCCGCTGTCCTTCATTAAATGACAATTAGAAGAATGAGGTGGTTGGGAGAGTGACCTCTCTGTAACCTCTCTTACAACATTAGCATTTACTTCCATAGTGTGTGTGTGTGTGTGTGTGTGTGCAAGTGTAAAGACTTCTTTTTCGAGAAGTGTATAATCTTCCATAGTATTGCAGAAATCTCGTGACCAGTGGAACCATGCATGTACAGTAATGCACTTTGGACATGATACATGCATGAACTCTTCACTTCCACCAGGACGAATCCATTTCACAGACATGGGTGCTTTGGCCCCCACCTGGGTGCTTGCTTTTCCTCGTGTGTGTGTGTGTGTGTGAGACACACAGAGTGGGTGGGTTCATGTGTTTACAGGCATGTGGGTGCTGAGGAGCTGATGGCATAAACAGATAAAGCTGTGATGGAGGATGTACGCTCTTTTGTTTGAGTTTAAGAGACAAACGGCTGTCCGAAATACACACACAAGCATGGATGCACACATACACACACCACCCCCACTCTGCAGCGTGTATACAGCACACGTCAGGTCTTAAGTGCTCAGTAACAAAGGGTGAGTTTATCCCCGGGTTGCACTGTAAATACAATGGTGAGTAATGCTAAGAAGGCTAGCCTGTGGTCACAGCTGAGAGATAGTGGATGGGACTATGAGGTGGGGGTGGTATGCCTAAACTCTGGTGTGCTTTTAATAGGTGATGTGGCTTTCTCAAAATCAGAATTTCCTATAAATCTGTTATTCTCCCGTCCCCGGCAGCGCTCCATGTTCAGTTGTTTTCAAGGTAAATAAACCAGAGGAAGAACAAAAGTAAAGGCTTTGATAGCAGACTATTAATTCTCAAGGAACTGCCGGTATGTGTTCAAACAAGCTGATATTATGCAGACTGAAGAGAGGAACTGGGGAAAAAAAAGTTATGTATTTCTTGTAAAATGACTGGTTCCCCCTTTTGTGCAAAATAAAATATGCATCTGATTTCCTGTGCATTGTGCCCAAATACAATATGAAAATCAGCATCGGCGTCCTGCATCCTGTTGTGGTCGACCACACGTCTTCAAGCATGTAAAGTGGTCTCACTTCAAAATGAACTTTGAAAACGTGGACGCCCTGTTATCTGAAGCGTGATTGCTGTTAACAGAGTAGACGAGCAGGTTGCCGTGTTGTTAATGAGATCACGGCATTGCTTTCCTTGTTGTTGTCAGTCGTTCAGTCGGGATGTTGATCTGGAAAATCCAGGATTTGATGGAATGTTTGATTCTTCTTAACATTTCCTCGTTTGTTAGTTATGGTGCTTCCACGGGTACCTTAGGTGTGGTCTCTAAGCCTCTTCATCACTATCTGGTGATGAAGATGAACTCTCTTTTTGAATGTCAGCGAATGACTCGTAGCGCATGCTCCGACAAGGACAATCTTTGTATTCATTTTGGCTGGAACATCTGAAACCTTTGACAACATGGCTGGAATAAAGCTATTGTTATTGTTGCAAGCTGTCTCCATACGGTCCAACCCCCCCCCCCCCCCCCCCCCCAAACACACACACACACACACACACACACACACACACTGCTCAGCAGTGGGAGCATGGGAGCACATCATCTGTCACCCAGGGCCCAGGCGGAGGGGCGACAGATTGTCCTCACGGTGTTCCTTCAGGTCCCATTGCACCAAACACACACACACACACACACACACACACACACACACACACACACACACACACAATCTGCCCACTGACATACTGTTCTCATAGTATTCCCTCAGAGTGCAGGCAGGGCGTTTTTTATTGCCTTTATCTCAGAGGAATATTAGTACAACACATCGTGCTTCACAACATTTCTACATGGGGACACTGAGGTGTTTCGCTGTAGTGTTGTGTGTGTGTGTGTGTGTGTGTGTGTGTGTGCTTTTCTTTAATGTAGCAAGAACATACCGCTCATTTTCACGCCAATGTATCGTAGTTGGTACGGCTTCTCACGCTTTGTTTCCCGGTAGGAAAGTAGAATTACGCGGCGCTGGAGCAGGAACGTGGAACGCACAAACGCACACAGCGAGCGATGTCACAGCTAAAGATTAACCGCGTGCGTACGGATCAAATAGGGGGGGGATCACTACTTGCGGCGCAGAACAAATGAATCTCACATCAATGGCTATCTGCTGCTATAAGATATGGCATAGTGTGGGGGGTGTGTGGGGGGGGGGGGGGAGATCAAACCCGCCGGCCTGACGTATTTAACTGTCACAAAATAGCCACATCAATTAAACATCAAGAGCACACATTCTATAGCCTGACCCGGTGATAATCAAGGGTGTTTTTTAGTATCAAAGTGCCGCTCAGTAATCGCCGGGCCTTTAAAGATCATCATCCATAAACATTACCTGGCTTTGTTCTTCGCTCTCGGGAAACCACACAGAAGCGCCTTCCTTTCTCTTTTTTTTCTATCGCTCTTTGTGGCACTCTACCTGCTCCCCCCCCTTTACCCCCCTTTACTCCCCCCTTTTACCCCCCTTTACTCCCCCCTTTTACCTGCGTAGAAGTGTGAAGAGCTACGGGCCTCATAGGTTCCTCATAGCCTCTTTAATGTGCTTTCTGTTTCTCTGTGGAATTCTCCTTCCTTGAAGAGAGTGAGAGAGAAGTGAAGGAGAGAGAGATAAAGAGCAGGTAGTCTCCCCCCCCTCCTCCCCCATCCCCCCTCTCTCTCTGGGTGCCTGGGTTATGGCCAATTAGGCCTATTAGCAACAACAAAACACAACAAAACACAACAGAACCCGGTCGGCAGGCAGGCAGGCAGGTAGTTAACGGTGGGAGGAATTGTTATCTCTCCCACCGACAGGAACAAAGGAAACGCTCTCCAGAGTGCCGGCGAAAGAATTTATACCTCCCAGTGTTCTCAATTCTACAATTAAACTCTTTACTGCAATTTCCTGTTTGTCGGAGTCTCCAGAGGGACTTTTCAATCCACCGCAGTGATTTTTACACCTGCGAAAGTGGCCCGTTATGTAATTAACCAAGTTTCAGACAATTGCTCAGAGGAGCCACAACTTTGCAACTCTTAAACTCTGTAGATGACCTCCATAAACGATCAGCTTATTTCAATTACGGCTCCGTGGTCCCGTTTAGAAACCACGGGCGAATCTCGGCGGGATGAAAAGAGGTGGAATTTTGGAGGAATTACAGCAAGTTCTGGCGGGCCGGTGTCATCTTTTAAGAGTAGCTATCTCAGTGTGTGTTGTGTTCATAGCGAGGGTTTTAAACGATTGCACAGCCAAGAGGTAGTCAGAGCTGGCCGATGCTACGATATGATTGGCCGGTCTGTGTTCAAGGCATGGAATGGGTCGATTGCAATTTGTTATACAATCTAAAAAAGGTGCAACCCTTGTTTCAGACCTTAGTTTGGACTTTTAAGGTGTAAAAAGGCTCCCTTTTACTTTTGAAATTCTGCAGCATCACACCAAAAGTCTTTCTGTATTTGATAAAACTGATCCTGGCTCATTAAATGCGTCCTTCCTTCCAGTTTGTCACCGATACAGCAGTCCAAAACCACTACACAAAGTCGTATAACAAAGAGAAGTTGCGTAACGCCACTGAAAAGTCAGTTGCAGCCAAAGTGGGATTCCTGGAGATGAAAAGTGTGAAAGAAAGAGTGAAATTTTCACAAGTAGCTGGTTGAATGTGGTTCTTGGAGATGTGGCAACGTGGTGTCCAGGTGTGATGCGGAGGGAAAAGTGATTTTTACACCTACGTGGCAGCATTGATTTAATCCCGTACTTTAATATTCTGCATCTCCTTTTGACTTCTCAGTCTCTCTCTCCCCCTTTCTCACCCCTCCCCCCCTCTCTCTGTCAGTTCCTTAAGACCTCCTTACCCCACGCTCCAGACGAGACGCGCCACGCTCCGCATAAAATCCATTAACTCAACATGCCGATACACAGCCATCACCCAAATGGAAGCCGAGTGTGTATTGTGTGAGTGTCATGTTGAGGCAGAGGGAGATGCAATCAAATAGAGATGTGCAGAACAAAGAAGGGGGGGGGAGGGGGGGGGGGGGAAGAGGGAGGGAGGGAGGGGGGAGAGATGAAGGGAGTAGGCAGGGAGGTAAACTAAATGTGACGTCTCATATTTGACTTTTCACTTCCCATTTGGCTTGACGCGTACAAGATAAGTGGAGGAAAGATTACTGGTCTCATTCCGTTAGACAAAGGCGTGTGCGTGTGTGTGTGTGTGTGTGTGCGTGTGTGTGTGTGTGTGTGTGTGTGCGTGTGTGTGTGTGTGTGTGTGTGTGTGTGTGTGCGTGTATTTGTTGTTTCAGGCATGTAAATGTTATGTTTAGGCACTTTGTCTTACGTGACTGAGGATAAATAAGCAGGTCAGCGGTGTGTGTGTGTGTGTGTGAGCAGTTTTGTTTGTTCTCCTGCGTACCATTTCATTTGTTAGGTTTCAGTTGCTTGACTTGACGAGTTTTAAAGGTCTCATACAACACAATTGAATTGTTAAGATTTGGAAACATGTTTGCGAGGGCTGGGTATCGAACTTTAATGCAATTTTTTGTTTGTGCCGACAGCACAGACGATCGAAACAATCAAGTAGTATTTGTATGCATATATGCACATATTTCTCAAAACCTGTGTCGTAGTGTTGAGGGCGTCTGGTTCTAGCAGCGCGGCTGTAGGGATGGCAATGTCCTTCTCGGTTGCTCGGACCACCAATGTGATGCAGACTGAAATATAACAACAACTAAGGATTGATTGCCACTAAATTCAGGACAGGTTTAGATGATGAGTCCTGGCTTTGGTGTTCCCTGACATTTTCTAAATTTGCAGCAAATGATCTCTTCTGCAGTGAAATATCTCAACAACGAACACGATCAATGTTGTCATTATGAGCATGCTATCATGCTGACACTAGCATTCTTCTCATAATAGCAAGGTGAAGGGACTCTTAGTGTTTTGGTGAGGACAGTTTTTTCCCCATAACTGATATAAAATGATGGATCCAGCTGGGAAATGACCTTTGACATACACACTGTTCATCTGCAGGTCAGCTCTTTGTACCAGTTTGTCTGTATTACGCTGCTCTTCATGATACCAGATATGATTGTTGTGGTGTGTTTTTCAGAAAATAGCTACAACAATCTCACTGCCGTTGTGTGTTTATGTATTCAGCAAATATCAGAAAGACTCCAAAGGACAAAATACACACGGAGGACGGTACAACACTGTTCACTTATAGCTTTGTCACTCATGTGAAACCGTTCATATTTGAGAAGTGTGTGTGTGTGTGCGTGTGTGTGTGTATTGTTGCCCACTCAAGCAAACAAGAAAGGCTGCAGTTATCTTCACCTCCAATTACACACTGGGAACACCGCTGCAGTGTGTGTGTGTGTGTGTGTGTGTGTGTGTGTGTGTGTGTGTGTGTGTGTGTGTGTGTGTGTGTGTGTGTGTGTGTGTGTGTGTGTGTGTGTGTGTGTGTGTGTGTGTGTGTGTGTGTGTGTGTGTGTGTGTTCTGCAAGGCCCTGGGGTTACGGGCAGCTTGGTTACAGTGCAGATGGGATAACATATGACATGTGAGTGACTGAGTGAGTGTGTGTGTACGTGTGTGTGTACGTGTGTGTGTACGTTTGTGTGTGTGTGTGTGTGTGTCGGTCCATCTGGGCCCCCCTCTGATCGACCGGGGCTCCCTCTGCTCTCCGTGGCCCACTGGGGAGCCGGCGAGACGACGCAGTCAGCCCACCTTCAGCCTCTCGCACCTCCACCAACTCTGTCACTGCACCATAGCGTTATAGAAGTCTTCTTATGAATATTTAATATATATATGGCATATATTTGGCAATACATAGAACTGATTCCCTGTTCAAGATCTTTGCTGTTTTGTGTTATTTAATTTGTATTTGGTATTTATTGACCTCAAATTATATAAAACTAAAGAAATAACTTTTTCATCTTGACATTTTCTAATATACTTATATTTCCTAGTATTAAATATAAGCTTATATACATTAGTGGGCAAACACAAGCCAATCATCATCTATTAGTTGAGTAATGAGTCAAGGGAAACTAAAATCAGATCAGTAAGAATGATACGTGTTTTTTTAAGTATTTAATGTATCAAAGAAAACATCCCAAAACTCTGAGGATTCACTGCTGTTCTCTGTTTTATATATTTGTTTAAGTTTAAACACCAATTTGAGGATGTCACATGATGCACACACAAGTCATTTATTAATAGCCCTAGTATAAACTGTACCAGACTTCATTAAATATTAATTAATCGAAGTATTTGATTACAACACGTGTTGTTACAGTTAGAGAACATTTCATGGTGAAAGAAACTAGTCTCCTCAAAACGACATCTCCTAAGGCACTTCTTCTTGGCCACTGTTTGCAGTAGTGTTGCATTGTGGGTTATGAAGAATAAATATATCTCTGGTTGTGTTTGCATTCATTTTGATCCTAAAAAAATGAACATTTTAACCTCAACCAACGTGTTTATTAGCCGGACCCTAAACCTCTCCCCGTATGTGAGATGTGAACCGTGGGAAATGGTCTCCAAGTGCACTTTGTAGGCTGACAATCTATCTGGCTACCTTCCTACAGACCCCCTCCAAAGCATATTTAGCAAGGCCATTTAGTACGATTTATATGTAAATGAAGAGGAGACTGTGTGAGGATATACTGGGCTACTGTAATGAATGAAATGCTGAGTGCAGTGAATAAACCGGTCCACCTATCAATAGCATTGTGAACAAACTGCACACAATGCACAATGACGACGCTACCCTTTGCCAGCATGCAAACCGATTGTGACACAATTCCTGAGGCCACTGCCACCATATCGTACAGTATCATTACACTGTATATCCATTTTCCAACTCATCATTTTAATAATTTAATTGACATCCCGGAACACGTGACTACACGCTGCGTATACTGCATCTTTTTTGAAGTGTAATTGGGGGATTTTTTCGTGTTCAATCCAATTTTTTTCTCCTTCAGCTGGCATAAGCTTCATGTTGCAGAGCCAATGGCATCGGGCTTTCACCCACACAAAGGCGACTGTACAGGGCACTGTGCGCATCTGACATTGTGCATTGTGTCCCCCGTGAGACTTGCCACGCTCTCTTGTTCACGGGATCCAGGTCCATGGCTATTTTGTGGAGCTGGCCAGGGCCACGTGGTGTTGGGGGGGGGGGTGTTGTGGGGGGAAGGCTGTGGGATTTGGACCGGTGGAGGCATCGGAGGGGATGGTGTGTGTGTAGTCGGGATGAGAGGGAGACAGCAGGGAGCTGGGCAGTTGGTTTGTTCCTGTTCCATCCTCGGGCTGGAGGCCAGAGCCTGGACGCAGAGGAGAGATGATGGAGGGGAAAGGGAGCAGGAGTCAGAAGAGAGGGCGCGATGCAAGGAGAAAAAGCAGTAGGGGCGTTTGCAGAATGAGATGGGGGTCTTTGTGACCCGGGCAGGAAGGGGTACGAGGAGATAACGGGGGAGAAAATGTCACTAGAACAATGCTAGCAGCGGGGTGGTATTCTTGTTCGCTCAGACCATCACTGAGATGCTAAAGAGGACTTAATGACACCTGACAAGTGCAATTAATAATTAAAGCAGGAGCCGACGATCGCGCAGCCAGCATGTGACAATAACTGAGGTTACACTCCCCTGACAAGCGTCCTCTCCCGCCTCCTTTCTTCTCTAGTCACAATTTAGTCGTCTTTTTACTTTCCTCTCCTCTTATTACTCCCTCCCCATTCTGTCGCTGCGTCTCCGTCTCCCTGTGTAATTTTGGCACTTATGTTCGTACCACACCCTCCGCCCCCGACCCTGCCCTCCGTCGCTTCATCCGTCACCCATCCGCTCTTTCTCCCCCTTTGCTCTTTCGCCCCTCCCGTCACCTCCCGGAGCGGCTCATGCAAAACCGCAGCCGTCACTATCAGGTGTTGACGAGTTGCCCTACTTGTTATTCATGGGTGAGATTATTTGGAAGTGTGTGGAGGAGAGAGAGAGGTGATAGAACGTGTGTGTGTGTGTGTGTGTGTGTTGGTTAGGATTGGGGGTTGGAGGGTGCACAGGGTGTACATGAAGCATCATTACCATATCAAAGACATGCTAGGCTTTCTGTCCTAATGGTAATTACATTGCCCACAATTGGCGCTCGTTGCTCGGATCACAACAACAAGGGGAAAAAAAAATTCAAAAAATGGATGGAGGGATGAGGAGGAGGGATATTAAAGGGAAGTGGAGGGGGGTACAATTGGCTTGGGCTTTCAGGTTATGTTAATACCGCTCATCTATTTAATTAGTGGCTGGCGTTGGGCTTTGTTTACATCTGACGTGCCCCTTCTAGGAAAAGACAGATGAGAGCGAGAGAGAGAGAATGGTGACGGTGAGTGAGAATGAATGGCGATCAGGACACAGAACAAGAGAGATGGAGGAGGAGGATAGCGGAGTGGTTTCCGGGGGCCGGTTGGTGGGATGGCTGGAGCAGGGTGGGACTGCGCCTCTTGAAGCCTTAATGAGGTCCGTTGTGGATGGACCTTTTTGATGGGCCTTCTGGCTCCGCCTCCCTCAGCCGTCTCTGGAGTCGAGCGGCCCGGGGAATCGGATCAGACTGCAGCCAGGAATTATGTCTGCCCCTCCACCTTCCTGTTTCTCCCACTGATTGACGAGCTGATTGGCCAAACTGAGTGGATGAGAATGAAACTGACCCACCGACTGGATGAATCACTTTGCTCCACGTCTGATATTTGCCTCGAGACCACGTCGAAAGTGTCTACACCTGTTCCAAATCACCACACTTAAGCACAGTCTCTCTTCAGAAAGAAGTGAAGAAGCAAAGAATGAGGACTTGAGAGAGACCTTGGAGGGAGAGGTTGCAAAGACTAGAAAAGCGCTGCATAAATGCCATTAACCATTTGCCTGTGCTCGCTCAGCCAATCGCTGCTGTTGCTGGTCCGATTGTTGGTTTTAGAAAGTTTCCATTAAGTTATTTGAGCAGAAGTTATTTGCAGAATTTCAGATTCTGGTCTGGTTTGTAGTATAATGAGGCCCCAGATAGCTTGATGTATCAGTCCATTTTATTTATGCTATGGTTAGGCTTAAGTGACAAAACACTTAGTACGCTCAGGTTGTTGTTAATAGAAATGCTATATATCTTGCTACCTGATTGAGATGATCAATTAAACGTATTATCTGTGCACTCATGGTGTTTCATTCAGGATGTTTCATATGTCATCACATGTATGTTGGCCTCAGCTCCATCCTCTCACCTAAATGTGTATTTCTTCATGTCCCCGATAACAAGGATGGTACCGAGAGCTTATCAGGAAACCATTTAATTATACAGACAATCCTGTTGTGTCCCTTGAGTGACCAAATAACTCAATGGATGACTGAGAGACGACTTAGTGTACCGCCCTATAAGCAGCCGGGTTTGAATGCTCGACTCGGTTACTCTCTCTCTCTCTGTGTGTGTGTGTGTGTGTGTGTGTGTGTGTTTGTGTGTTTGTGACTTTGTTCCAAACCCTGTCTGGTTTAAAGATCTTTGGGACCGACTCTTTGCATGCAATTTGCCTATGCATATGAGTCGTTGCGCCTGAACGCACCCATTTCCACGTTTTTGTAATGTGAATGTTTTGGCTCCTGAATGCCTGCGTGTGTGTGTGTGTGTGTGTGTGTGTGTGTGTGTGTGTGTGTGTGTGTGTGTGTGTGTGTGTGTGTGTGTGTGTGTGTGTGTGTGTGTAGTCTATCTGTATCTGTATCCACTTTTTAAAAAGGAGGCTTGTGATGGGTATTGTAATAGAACCCATTTTGCAGCGCTCTCGGGGGAAAGTGAACGGGGAAATGAGAGCGAAATGAGGATTTTTGCCTCCGTGAGAGTAAGCCATCATATCTCTTCTGCAGATAGTCGATGGCACTTGCTGTTGTTGCCTAGGTGAGAGTCAGTCAAGACCTCGGCCAACACTTGATTGTAGTACACGGCAGTGAATCAACAAACAAATATTCCATCATCTATTCCACCATTTAAAAACAATTACAATTTGCAGTATTAAATTATCTTTATATATATATATTTTTTAATATACAGTATGTGTGTGTGCACATGAGTACACAAGTGGATTCTCAATATGGGATGAAGAATGTAACCTGCATAAAAATATTCACTGACATTTTCAAAAGCACCGTTTTAAAAAAAAAATAAAACGAAAGGAAAAAACCCTTTCACTTCAAAGAAAGAGAGACAGACAGATATAGAAAAAAGCCTTTGGTTCCAAATGCTTGCCATTTCACTTAGTAGCACTGAATGATGGGATGTGTTTTTTTTTTTTTTTTTTGCCCACGGTTTACTTGAAAACTCACAGAATTGTCGCCATATTCTTCAAGGACCTCCAAGAGAGCGTCTTTGAAAAACACTTGTCTTCCAATTGGGGAGGTGGGCGGGTGGTGGTGGTGGTGGTGGTGGGGGGGTGGTGGTGGGGTGCTCAAGTCAACTGAAGAAGAATCACAACAAGGCTGTGATTATTGTACACTGAGAGGAAGTTTAGGAATAAAAAAACATGGGAAAGATGATAGGAGGGGATAAAGAGTAAAGGAAATGTATGGTTGAGGCAGACTGCTCTGGTAAAATCCAGTCAGGAGGTCTGCCGTGTGAAAGCTGCCTCGCTGGTAAACAGGAGGAGGACGGCAGTCGTTCTATAACTGAAAAGAGGGCAAGAGTGGAGCGATTGATTGTGCGAGAGAGAGAGAGAGAGAAGAAGAAGAAACAGGGAGAGGAGAGGGAACAGCCCACGTGCTATCACACTGTTTTTAATAACAGTGTAGCAGCGACCCGAGGCCTCCACGTCCACGCAACGGCTGTGCAATGTCTGCTCGGCGTCTGTGCCACACACAAAAAGGGCTCCGGTCCAAAAAGTCAAGCCATTCTGCTCTGTCTGTCGGCTCCGGGGCTGCAGAGAGGCAAGAAGCGGGCGGGGACCTCTGCCTCCCCGACTGTACGTTCACCCAGGGGGGGGGGAATCGGTTCCTCGTGTGTTGTTGTTGTCCTTGTTGTCCGGACACGCCCCTCCACCACTTCCTACATCGAGGAGAGGGGGGGGGGAGATGCTGTTTTGCCGTTTGACAAGCAGGGTGTGACCCCGGTCCGTGGCTGAATGGCCTTCCTTTACGTACAAGTACTTCTGGCTATAATGCCTTTTATATACTTTAACTACATCTAGGGTTTCCTCTCCCATCTGTTGCAAATCAAAACAGGAAAATATCAGGAAAAGCAGGAACTCAATGATAACAATAGGAGTCTAATAAATAGCAGGCTTATGCTAACTTTATTATCTTGGGAGAGGATTTGAAGTGATTTTTTAAAAGCTGCAGAATAACTTGTTACATCGGGAATAACTGTTTCTGTGTCGCTTCTTAAGTGACATTTCAGTGTGGAATCTAAATGGAAAACCAAATCTGTTCTTGCGTGTTTTCAGAAAGCCATTTCAGTACGATTTAATCTGAAGCGAATGCAGTTTTTTTTCATGAAGATGACAGGAATCAGTGTGATCATTTCATCCAGTTCTGGTACTTTCCCCTCTTATTTTAAGGTGAAGAAAAGCCTCACAGCTAATGACTCAATAAAGTGGATCTTTCAATGAACCACACGGCTCCTTGATGACTAAACGATGGTCCAGTAGGAGGCGTACTCAGCGCGAGCAGCTCAGCCTTGGCCTCCACCTCCCTCCCTCCCTCTGGAAGTCTCTCCCTCCACCTCCTTTCCCTCACTTCTTCCTCCTCTCCTCACAGTGTATCAAGTGCATCATCCTCTCACACCTCACTTTGCCCTCGAGAACAGCGGCCCGCTCACACACACACACACACACACACACACACACACATGCACGGCGGCACCTCGTAAGCGAGATAAGGAACTCGCTACACCAAAGGGTCCGGCTTCTGTCACCCTGCTACCTCGCCTGGACCACATGGCCTCGGGTGCAGAGAAGGAGCGAGAAAGACGAGGAGGAGGAGGAGGAGGAAGAGTGGGAACAAGAGTAGGAGGGGGAGAAAAGCTCAGGAGCAGGAAAAAAAAAGAGGAAAATGTGATAAAGATGCAGAAGACGAAGAGATGAAAGAGGAGGAGAGACAGATGGGGCCAGAGAGAGGGAGAGAAAAAAGGCAGAGAGACACAGAGAGCCTTAAAAAAAAAAAAAAAAAAAGAAGTGAGTGGCAGTGCCAGCAGAGAGGGACTGTTGTTTTTCGGTGCATGTTGTCGGTTGGCCTGCCACCAGTTAGCATGAGGCAGATGCAACCGGGAGCGCTTGGTAATTATCGCGGTGAACCTCCCTCAGAGCACATGTGCTTCCCGCTCGCTAATCTTCACAACCTTTCAACGTGGCAAGTCTGTTTTCAACAATAGACATAACGAGGAGAACAGCAGTACGTCAAAATCGTGACAAACGCATTTTAGACGACTCCTTTTTCTGCATGTTTCATTTATTTTTTTGCGGCGATCGACATCTCACCGAACGTCCTCCGCTCTTCTTCCGTCGTCCTCTTATCGCGCCGAGGTCGCCTCCTTTTCCAACAGGTGTTCTTGTGGATCCCGGCTCCTGCAAACTCCTGATAAGCCTCGCGCGCTCGCCCCCGCTCACACAGCCCGCCGATCGGAATCTGCACACACCTGCAAATGGTACGCTCCGGCCAAGTGACAGAAGTATTCCCTCAACCAAAACAGGCAGGAGATAAGTTATCTCCATCAGCTCTGCCTCCCCGCACTTTGAACATCATACTCAGATACACTTGGACTTAGTTTACACGAAGCTGCCGTCACGGTCACATCGGTCAAGCCAGCCGCCTTAATGCGCTTAAAGCGCCCTAACGGTGTATTTAAGATTGAACTGAACGTAATATAACGCTTGTTGAGGCATTATCGCGTCCACTCTGAACAAATGTCGGAACTAATGTCGGCCAGCACAACAGATAAACATATGAATTTCATGCTCCGAAAGTCTTTTACAATGTGGGTATTCAAGGGATATAAGGGAGGCACATGACAGCACATAAGTGCAACATAATCAAAAAAAGCTGAGGGGCATTTTTGAACTGGTAGGAATGCAATTATTCTTGGTCAAGGCTGCGGGGACACGTGATGCGGCGTGTCTTTCCATCACATGTCCTTGCAACTGTGCAGCACACAATCCCTATTGATGGAATAACGGCCAAATAAAGATGTAAATAACAATTAACAGAAATAAGTAGAGAGGATATCGGGACATTATTCATTATTATGAACACCTGCTGATCCCTTTTACTCCCGTTTACAGGCTGAGCTGTAAATGCTTGGTTTTTATGTGTTAAATAGAATTTGTATTCAGTCCTGTGGCAACGAATTCACTTTTTTTTGCACTTCCAGTGTTTTGGTTCGATGCCAGAAATAATCTGAAGAGATTCTAGCGTTTTTTTTTTTTGTTCGACGACGTTAAACACGTCAGCAGATATCACACTGAATTCCCGAACGATGAGTGAATAAGACCACAAAGCGTCATCGTGCATTTTAGCCTCCTTGCTGTGACCTTCGCGTCGTTAAACAGGACGTCAGCGTTTAACTTTGCTTTGCATTCACGCTTCACAAATGAGAAAAGTGGTGTCCATTTGGGACAACAGGTGCCATTCAAAATGTACTGACCAGAAATCCACCCACCCTTAAATAAACCAAAAACCGAAATTAATAGACACTGATGAATGGTTATTGACTAATGAATTAATGACAAACTCCACTTGAGTTATTCTGCATTAAATGCATCCAAAATGAAGTTCCTCATTCAGACACGGGGTGGAGGGGGGGGGGG
This sequence comes from Eutrigla gurnardus, assembly GCF_963514095.1. Lineage (NCBI taxonomy): Eukaryota > Metazoa > Chordata > Actinopteri > Perciformes > Triglidae > Eutrigla > Eutrigla gurnardus. The sequence goes on from NC_139932.1 coordinate 16,224,251, forward strand.
GGGCAGTTTCATCAAGTTTACGAGGCGGCGGTGGATTTATTATCACAGCTTCGTAAAAGAAGCGTCCTCTTTGTCGGGATTGAACTTCCACTCCTCCGATGCACAAATCATTTCCACTCGGTCCACGACGCACAGAATCACTAAATTAATTCTCACCGAGGAAATCCCACAAGAGGCATAAAGGAGAGTTGTTGGCGTGTCGCGAGTCAAAGTGTTTGACCTTTGTCAGCGTTACACGCCGCTCTCAGACGGCTGCTGCCGTCCAACGTGACGCGCTATGATAAGAAGCAGAACTACTGCGTACGTCTCTCTGTATACGCCCTGCTATTAAAAAAAAAAGCTGTTAAAGACAGACTATCTTCGTTTGTATGTTCTTCCCTTCATGCACCCTCCCCCTCCTCCCCCGTTTCCTCCCCCCTGTACTCTCTCTGGAGGCTGACCTCCTGTAAGTACCATGTAATCTTTGCTGTTGGACTAATACTCCAGTCTCTCCCTACGCAGGTCACCACTGGCTTTCCATCTTGAACATGTCTGCCCAGATAGTTGGTGTACTTTATACACACACACACAGACACACACACACACACACACACACACACACACACACACACACACACACACACACACACACACACACACACACACACACACGCACACACACACACACAGCTCAACATGGGTGGTTAATGTCCAGCCTTGTTGTACTTGAAAACAAATCACTGCACCGTGGCTTCATAATGTAATGAGTCTTTTAAGCCGTGCCGACAAGATGATCCGCTCCGTTACAAATATGGGAACTTTTTTCATTACATGACGCCCCCCTGCTCCCCTCCACCTCCTTCTCCTCCCTCCCTCCCTCCCTCCCTCTCCTCCTTCTCAAAGTGTTGTTTTTGTTGTCTTATCTGCGCGCTAATTCCTAAATAGGTCAATCCAAAGAAGCAGCTTCGTTTTTTTTTTGCGACTATTTGAAGTGACGCGCAGGAGCACAAATTAAGCGTCTTCAACAGATAAGTGTTAGTTTTATTTAAAAAGCACATCCTCAAATGTTGTATTCCAAAAACTAGAAAGAGAAAGGAGCCCACTGAACACAGTAATCACACATTTGACCCGACACACTATGACACACTACCTTGAAGTAATCGACATTCGTGTCTTTTAATCCCGTTTTATTCTCTGCGTCTGCAGATCACCGATGTGCCGATGTAAGCGTTGGATTCTCAGGAAAACACGGAATGAGAACAAAACCGTATTTTAATATGACATTGACTTGGATTCCTGATCCAACACCAACAAAATTGGAATGTGATGCAGATAAATATCGGGTTCTTATTCTGCTTATTTCTATTCTTTACATACCTCCTCTTCTATTCACCTGTTTAAAAACATTTTCTATATTCGTTAAATATTTGCCACTGCATTAATGGCTGCGGACTCATTTCGCTTTCACGTTAAAAGCTGAAAAGATTTCTGGGGAGGTAATTGCGCGGATCGGGAGGTCATTGCTGTCTGGGTTTCATCGCATAAAGAGAGCCTGCGTGACAGATACAACGTGGTCTGCTGTACGGCATATAGCAGAGGTCAAGCTCAATCAGCCTCTTTTGTCAGGGGTCTCAGCACTGATATCCAAAGCGTTATATTCCTCCTCTTTTGTCTCCGATAGGACTTCGTCCTCCGTCTGCATTCCAGTTATTTATCGAGGAACAACCTCCACCACAAGCGCGGCGATTTCGCTACCTGAACAATGTCCGTTCGGGCATCGCCAAAACACCGAGACCGCTTTGACCGTGGCACCCTACCAGTAATTGAGTTGCTTTGCCCGTCATGCGTGGGGTCAGTTTCCCTGCAGTTGGGTGCCGAGAGCGGGGAGGTGGGGAGGGAGAGGGAGGGGGGCATGGCACCATTGAAATCCAGAAAGTTGCCTCTATTGTGGAGGCTCTGTCTGGGAGAGGATGGAACGACATGCAAGGCCCGCGTGGTTGATAATAGACCAGCAGTGCAGTCATTATCTGCCCAAGGACTCCAGAAAGGAGCTTTAAGAGCAGATGCTCCCCTAACTCAAGGTTTGTGCACACAGGGAATCAGAAAGAAACAGACACAGAGCTGCCTGAAGCATAAAGGACTACCTGGAAATATTCCGCCGTGTGGATGTATAGCCTCCTCCTCCTCAAGGCCATTTATCCCCCTTCACCCATCTCTTCACTGTTTTTGCATCCAGCCTCCACTTTTAGGCGACTCTTCAAAAACTCTTACCCCCTCCTCCTCCTCCTCCTCCTCAGTTCCTCCTCTCCATATTCCCGTAATCATGATTTCCTCTCATTGCCGCGCTCGTCGCTCCGCTCGGCCCCGCTCTGCCGACTTGCTCTGTAATGATCCTCAGTCTCTGTGACGACTGGAATCCTTTTGTGCCGTCTGACACGTTTTATGTTTGAAAGGGAACAGAGGGCGTTTTTACAATGGCCTTTTATGTCCTGCGAGAAATATATGAGTCTTTTGGCGCAGCTAATGAAGGCGCTTTCATGTCCCCCCCCCCCCCACCACCACCACCACCACCAGTAGAAGTGTATAGAGATGGATTGTCTGGGGCCCACACAGGGCCCCAGTGTAGCCTGCAGCACATTGTGTCGGCCTCAGGTCTCTGACAATTGATCTAACGAGGGAATGGAGAAAGAACGAACGGAAGAAAAGAACAATCGCTAGTGTTATAGCTTCCGCTCTCACTCCCATATTGGGACAGGAGAGCATGCAAGGTAAGCCGACGCCCCCCTCCACCGCCCCGCCGCCTCACCAACATGACCATCATCATTATCAAGGTGACCATTACTCCCCCTTGTTTCAAAGACAGTCATTATGGCGCCTAAGAACAGAGGCAAAGCCAGGAAGGAGGACAGGGGAGGAAAGGAAGATAAGCGGAGACAGAAATGAAGGAGGGGTGGACGGATGAGAGAAGAGAGGCGAGGAAGAAGAAGAGGAGGAGGCGGAGGAGGAGGAAGAAGAAGGGGTGTGATGAAGAATTATGATGAGGAAAAAGTGCGATCGGGGAAGGGGAGAGAGGTGGAGAGAGAACGAGAAGACGTGTGGGAATATAAGTGAAATAATTATGGAAGCCACTTCACCAAGGGCATATAGCACTGTGCGGGAAAGTAGCTTCAAGTACACACACACACACACACACACACACACACACAGTGTACGTTTGCACTCGTGTCAGCCAATGTCAGCTCCTGTCAGCTCTCGGTGGAGGGCGGCGTTAGCTTGTGACGGTCTCGTCGCCGCGCTGCCGGGGGTCATCGGCTGTGAAGTCTTGTGTTGTGAATTTAATTGTCTCTTTGTAATCAGATTAATTAGCGGACGTATGCTTGTCATGAGCAGCCTCCCACACACACACACACACACACACACACACACACAACACCTACCCTCCGACCTTAACGCCATCGCCCCGGCTTTGTTTTCGGCGGCCTCTCTTGCCCTTCAGCGTCCGCCCTGAACTCATCTGCTTACATGTGGTTGAGCGTGCGTGTGCATGTAAATGGCGTCCGCCCAATCCATACATGTAACTCTTCAAGTGTGTGTCCTCTTCCCTCCTGTGCGTGAGCGGGTGTGAGCCGGCGACGGATATCTCCTCCGACAGCGGGGAACAGAATTATTCCGAGCATTTAACATCTAAGGCCACAGAACAAGGCGTGCGAGTAATACAAGGGCCGTGAGTTTAATGGTAATACAAGAAAAGGGATTTTTTTTTTCTCCTTCCTCTTCTTCCCCTTCTTCAAGAGTACAAGAGGGAGCAGGGTAAATAATTCATTTCCTTTGGCTCAGGGCACGTCCTATTGTCACCGCCTAACAAGCACAAGGACAGGCGGCCGGCGGGCCTCTTATTGCTTGTGAACGGCAGAGAGACAGAGGGGGAGACAGAGAGAGAGAGGGATAGAGGGGAGGCATGGTAATGCACTCTTTGATCCTCCCTCGTTAGCCCTTGGTGAGCTTCCTCCGCTCACCACCGCCCAGAGAGACGGTCAGGTCAGGTGTGTGTGTGTGTGTGTGTGTGTGTGTGTGTGTGTGAGAGAGCGCCCTGGCAAGAGTACAGTAAAGACACTTCCTCTCTCTAATGCAGCCCAGGTGGAGGCGCACGCTCGAAGGGGGCCAAGAAATCAAACATCCACCGGAAAAAAAAGTGTAAAAATGTTCATCCATCATTTCTGGCGCTACAGACCGGACGTTTCTGTGTATAAACATCATCGATGATGCCGTTCCTATCTGTCTTATATTGACAGCAAACAGAACCAGCAAGTATTCAGTGTTTAGTGCGGGTTCACACCTAAAGGAATGCTACGCTCCGTTTGCGTTCACGAAGGCAAAACGGTCGGGTTATGTGACGCAGGAGTCACGTGGTGCAAATATTGACCATACGTGTTGCATTTCCTTTCCTACGCTGTGACGAGAGTGTGTGGATGAAGCGAGAGTTTTTAAACGCAACTCATTTAGCAGCTCGTTAACTCCACCATGCTTTCATGCTACGCTGGTTGCGGAAAACGAGCCAACGCAGCAGACACATAAATGTTACACTAGACAATGGTGTTTGCACCAGAAATGAACCGAGACCAGCCCTTCAAAGGGGGGGGGAAACAATCAGCCTCTGCACCAGAGTTGGGAGTCTGGCAACCGGAACAAAGTGCAGCAAGGCAGTGTAGTATAGAGTGTAGTGTACTCTCCAGGGTTCAGATCACCCGGAGGGAGTAAGGCTGGTGTGAAGGCGCCTGGACATTGATGTGTATGTTTCTGAAATCCCGTTGGTGTGGTGTGGACAGAGGTCCAAAAAGCAGAGAGAGAGATGTGTCGTTGAAACGTGTTCTTCTCAATCCATCTATTTATAAGCCGCCGTGCTGTGTTTGTGGTAATAGGCCGCTTTGTCTGTGGGTCTTTTTCACTTATATAATTGTCGTTATGGCCATTGTACTGTGTCTCCCTATCTCTGTTGCTCGTTCTCTCTTTCTATGTCATTGTTTTTGGGGTGGGGGGGGGGAGCAGGAGGAGGTCCAGGCCTGCGAGGGGACAAGGTCCAGGCTAATGGCAGGAAGTCTTTAAAGCTTGCAGCCGCCGCATTTCATCTGAGCACAGAGGGGGCCCCCTGGCCACAGACCCCTGCTTTGATCCCCTCTCTCTCTCTCTCTCTCTCTCTCTCTCCCTCTCTCCCTCTTCCCTTCGGTCCATCTCTCTGTTGGTCTCTCTCTCTCTCTCTCTCTCCCTCTCTCCCTCTTCCCTTCGGTCCATCTCTCTGTTGGTCTCTCTCTCTCGCCCCGACACCAGGACCGAGCTGCCTGTTAATTAGTGGATCTCTTAATACACACTCCCAGTAAAAAGGCATGTACAGCACAGGCACGGATACATGTACATACCAACACACACACACACACACACACACACACAAACAGACACTTTTGTTGAACTTGAAGGGCACACACACACACACACACACACACACACACACACACACGCAGTAAGGCAGCTAACAAGGCAGCTCAAACAAAACACAGAATGACTTTACTCACAATGGCTTGCAGACACAAACACACATCGTGCCTCCTCTGTCCAACTCAGTCCAACCAATTGAACTTATCTTTGTAAAATCGTCTCCTTGACAAAGCTGTCTGATTGCATTTCGTGTTGCAGTGAAGTTTTGCAAATGAACTTTTTTGCTGCTCCATGCAAAAGGAGAACTGGCGGGCGTCTGGTTTTTCACCACTAATCCAGTGTTTCCCATTAATTACCTGCCTGCTCTCTAGGTCGACCCGCCGCTGTTTCATAATGAACTCTGGACATATTTTTTTACACTAATCAACAAATTGGCTCTGCGTCTGCCTTGGGAATTCAACTCCACGTTTGGGAGGATCTCCCCCTGCTGGGTGCATTTCCTCCATGTTTGGCTTGTGGCTGGGCGGCTTGGAAAGGGGGTTAAGGTTCTCGGGACCGTGATGCTCAACGATGCCTTGCTTTTTGCTGTGTCATCACTATTCATATCTCTACAACCTATGTGTTGCTTGATTTAATTGTTTACTAGTGCACTAAATTGTTTATCTGGTTACTCAAGTTTGATTAAAGAATACCAGACCTGTGCATTTAACTCCACCAGCAGCAGCTGACAGTAAGATATTGTTGTAAAGATTAGTAACACACACTCTCACTTTGGCAGTTAGTGTTCATCAGCACTGGTCTGCTGGCTGCATGCCCAACTGAAGGCCGTTAGGTCATCAAAATTGAACCTCTGGGCAGATGTTAATTAGACGTTGTAGCTTTTGAGATTAGCAGCCTTCATTATCAGGTATTACAAGCAGATCAGACAGCTCAGGGAGGGCCAGGGTTGTTTTCTGACTGAATTACGTTGTTATTACGTGTTTTTGAAGAGAACCACACGTCTTATTTTGTTACATTCTTTAAGAAGTCACACCCGAGTGTGACGAAGAAGCTCTTGATTGTTACGTTGTTGCACACGTGGACAACCTGGACTAACATAAAGTTACCGAGTTGCAATTTTGAAGTTGGACAGAAATGTTTTGTTGCCCTCAAACTTCCTGTTGCAAACTTCACTAGTAGGTGGCTCAACGGCGATGTTGCGTTGCTTCCTCGTCTTCTTCACAGCATATTTTGTCGCAATATGAAGATTTAGGATAGTGTTAGGATGTGAGGTTTTTCTACTTTCATCTCAAATTAACCAAATGGAGTCAAACGTGTGTTAATTTATTTTTTTTCCAGAAGTTTTATCAAATTGCGATACAATTAAATAGCCGTCAGGAGCCATTTGTATCGGTATTCTTGAGCTAACAGCTCTTTAATATGTCATTCAATAAACGCCGGCGCTCTCAGCCAACCGGAGAGCTACATTTGATCTAAGAGGGGGCATCAACGTTGACCCCGTCGCCTCTTCTCTCCTCTCTCACACTGTGTGTGTGTGTGTGTGTGTGTGTGTGTGTGTGTGTGTGTGTGTGTGTGTGTGTGTGTGTGTGAGCGTGTCATGTGTGGAGAGGTATTAGCCTAATGGCAGTTGCATTCAAACACTTTTATTAGCTTTTCATGTGCCTCTGCTGGGCTCCAGCCACTGTTTCAGAGCCACTCGCTTCAGCACCACACACACACACACACACACACACGCACACACACACACACACACACACACACACACTTGCTCTACCTCTGTCAAACACCCACACCCACCATCACACACACACACACAGTCACAGGTCTCTAAGTGAGACAGGGCCCTGGGTAATTTGCTGTAGTGGAGCGGAGTGGCACTAAAAGCCTGCTGGGTAATTGAGAGGCTAGGGGACGGAGTGAAGCCGACTGCCCTCTGTGTTCGTGTGTGCGCGTGGAAGTGTGTGTGTGTGTGTGTGTGTGTGTGTGTGAGCGCGAAGGCCCCTGCTCTCTCTCATTATGCCGTGGCTCCTGCCTGCTTGTCATTGTCTGGACGCAGCGCCCACAGAAAGCAACAGTAATGCGCAGTGACACGCGGCGTGTGTGTTTGTCTGACTGTGTGTGTGTGTGTGTGTGTGTGTATGTGTGTGTGTGTGTGATGGGACATCATGTCCTCCACAAAATAACAGTATCCTCACCCTGCCCTTCCATCTCCTACACATGTGGACAAATGCAAACACGCGCATAAACACACACACTTATCATTCCACTAGCTGCATCTAGTCTGGAGTCAGACGGCAAACACTCACACTCACCCTGACCGTTCTCCCTCCCTCCCTCCCTCCCTCCCTCCCTCCCTCCCCATCTCCCTCCCTCATCTCCCTCCCTCCCTCCCCATCTCCCTCCCCTCCTATCTCTGCTCTCTGTTGGACATGTTGTTGCCACACATCCTTACAGACGTAGAATGTGTACACACGTGTCATTTCCCTGCATTCTGTGTGATTGGTCTTTTGGGAAATGATTCATTTTTAAAGGGTCAGTTCACCTAAATTTACCCTGAAAGTACTTTCTCTCCACATAAGCAGCAGCTTGGGTTTGTTGCATAAGTGCATATGAATGTATGTGATACGATTTCATTCAGTTTTCATCTGACCTACTTTCTAATGTTGCCTGTTAAAAAAATGTTGATGATCCACAATAACAGCACATCATGTCTGACCCGACCCTTTAAGATCCAATAGGTGGAGGGTTTGGGACTATAAGCATTGAATTCTGATGGAATCGCCTGTGTTTTTTTAATTTTTTATCAAAGTTATTCATCCATAACTTTCTTCCCCCTCTCCTCTTCAACCTCTGATGTTGCAGAGATCAATACAGCGGCTCCTTTCGGCAACATCTGTCGTTCACAATTTCATCACGCAGATCTTTCATTATGCATGCATGTCATGCTCGGCTACAGCTCGAGTCCCCGTTACAGCAAAAGATCTGGCTGCTGACGCGTCCGTAAGCAAGACGAGGAGGATTTAACATCGCAAGAGAATTTTATTCTCTTCCTGGTACAACTTTAGCAACCAAATAGTAGAAAAAAAGTCCTATAAGATAAAAGCATGCAGCCCATACTTCAGATTGTGATGTCACAACTAACAGTCGCTGGTAGAAGTGCCGCTTATTTTAACTTGAACACACAAAATACAAGTATGAACCTGAAAATGAGCATTCCTACTGTACACACCGTCACTATTTCTCCAAAGGACGCCTCGCTGCTTTCATACAAATACAATTTTCAAAGTTTGAAATTCACTCGACAAAGTCAATTTTAATTAAAGTCCAAATATGCCAAGACGCTCATCAGATCTTGTTTATATTGCACAGAAGCAGAATGCAGACCTTTTATTCTCAGGCCAACATTTTTCCTTTTGAACTCCAACCAACCAGACTTCTGAAACAAGAGGTAGCTATTAATATGTATACAGATGCCCAAAAAATAATGTGGCGCAAAATGCATTGAGCTTTGAACAATGTTTCCCGCGTCCTGTGAAGTTTGGAAACATCGCAAAAAAAACCCCCCTCCATTAAGACTTTCAAAATAAAAGAAGACAAAAACAGAATGCGTGAGGGAGGGGATTACGACTCTAAGATGACTAAAATGTGAATTTCTGTGTTTCTGACGGCCATTCTCCGCTGTGTTTCTGCACTTCTGTTTGTATGACGCTGTTATTGTTATTCCCAGTGTGCATTGGGACAGAAATGATGCGTTCATCGCCACTAGCAGTGACGAGCTCACACACAAACATGGACACTCACAGCCACGCATACACCTGTGTGTTATTTGTTTCCATGCAGTCATATTCAAACGGATATATAGTAAATATTTCAAGGCTTTTTAGATATTATACTTCCATGTCTGATAACAACCAGTCTCTCTCCTCTCTCTCTCCACCGGTCCTCTCCTCTCTTCCCTGTAATTGACGCTGACATCAAATCAATGATTTCACTTTTTCCTGTCCTTTTGTCTGTTTGCGGTTCTTTGCTTGGATGGCATTGGAGAAGGAGGGGAGGGGGGGGCTATAAAAATGGATGTGCCTTGTTTCTAAGAGGGTGAAAAAGAGGGTGAAAAAGAGGAGGAAATGGACGCAGGCGGACGGAGAGGGCGAGGGAGGAAGTAGAGAAAGGCGGCTAGGAAAGGGAACAAGAGGAATGTCACAGCTGCATTGTGTGAACGGTAATGTATGGCCTCCATATTGAGACAAACACACAGGCCTTCAGACGCACACAAGTACGCATAGGCCCTTTATCCTCCGTGTGTTTGTGTATCAAGGCTGGCTTGCCGCTCTCCACCGTACGTGGTCCTTCTTTTTATTTGAATGGTTTTCATGTGCTGTTCTGCTGCAATGTGATCAGCCAAAGCGCGTTAGGTAAGCCATCTCAGAGCAGCGGCCTGGAAAAGAGGCTTTTCCCCCGCTTACACCGAGTCCGTCACTCCGTCACTGTCACACCGTCACTGTCACACCGTCACTGTCACACCAAATTTGCGAGATCGCGCATCAAAACAGGCAGCGTTCGATGAAATCGTGCCCATTTTCACTTACTTTGAAAAAAAACGTCTAAGGCAGGCGACGCTCTCGGGAAGAATTTGCACATGTAGTTTAGCGCTTGCATGGCTACACCCAGCTAAAGGAGATATTCAGAGTGGTGTAGACAGTCAGATAAGCCTCGTGAAGACGAGATGATTTAAACCGTTCTGCCTGCAGGATGCTAGAGATATGTAGAACATGTCATATTTGTTTATGAAATATAAACCACTCTCCTCTCTTTGCACGCCGTGGTCACTTTGATGCAGCTGTGAAATGACCACAGAGCTGGAAACGTGCAGCAGCAGCAGCAGCTTGTTGAGTGAAGGCTGCGGACTCAAACACACAACCACAAACCTGCGAACAAGCTTGGGAAGGAGTGTGAGATGAGCTCGGTACATTTTTGAGGGCGAAACCTCACGATTGAACCAGTTGCCTCTGTTATCTGTCGTGTTCCTCCGTCGGGCCGATGTCGACGTGATGGAGACACGGATAAAAAAAAAAGAGAAAGCAGAGAAAAGAGGCTGGATGCTTCAGGGTCATGCTGGTGGACGGCCTTATAGATTTCTCTTTCAGCGCCGGTGACCCAAGTTCAATTCCCAACTCATGAAATGTTTTTTTTTTTTTCACCGTGTGACCTTTTTATTGTGCAAAACATTTTCCTTTTCTTCCTAGAAAACACACCGCGGCTTCTCCAAAACGATACCACTCTACGCGTCGTTTTCTTTGCAGAAACACACTTTTGATGAATTGATCTCCTTCACAGCGGTGCATTTATCTGCATTGTGTAACGAGGGGCCTGAACATAACAGCGTGTATGCATGTGCTCCTCGGATGAGGGTCAGCCGTTTTCTTCACCATGGCCGGAGCCTCCGCATGCATACTCTGAATGCTGAGCGTCCTATTTAGACTCCGGAGTGTGTGCTGCGACAATGCTCCTCTGAAGGTCGCGTGGCGTAGGTCCTCCTCCGGGTCAGCGAGGCGTTAATTCATATACGTTAAAGCGTATATATACCGTTGTGTTATAATGCGACGCTTTCTTTTGCACGCGTTTCTCATCACGAGGCCTTCAGGCGAGACACGAAACTAAAACAAATGGAAGAATGAATGTTCCAGAAGCACGGACGTTTCAGCACTTTTTCATAGACATTTGAGCAGGTTATATGGTGTGAACCCAGTTTTTTTATTCGACAGTTCCCGGTCCGCCCTGACATTGGGGGAAGGACAGGTCACCAGAGTGCTGACAACAACAATGAATTATATGATCACAGCTCTGACCTGCAAACCCATAAGGACCTGGATAATCTGGGTGATTAGGCCCACTGGTTTATCTTATGTTTCTAGCTAACGATTTCAGCGATTAATCCCATTGCTTCTCCCACAGGGTCGCCCATACAGCTGAAATAATCTGCAAATGTCTCGTCTTTTATAGAGCCAAACGTTATGAATTCATTACTTTCACCTGGACACATAATGTAATCATTGCATTTAAATAGGAATGAACAGGATTGTGTCTGAAAACAAACTTTATGGGCTACAATGTGCTCTTATTGTTCACTCTATTTCTTCGTTTGAATCGTCGACTTGCTAACTCGCTAACTTAGTGATGGAGCAGCCTCGTTAAGTTGCGCTGATTGGCTCAGAGTGAGATGAGGAAGAAGAGGAGGTCTTTAAGTATTAGAGGGAGAGTGTTCCTTTTTTTAAATTTGTTTCTAAAGTGTGGTGAAGGTCACAACATAACGCTCTCCTGAACGTCCGAGGAGGAATAACAGTGAAATGGGATGCGACCTTATTGATCACGCAGAGTGACAAATCAGCCAAAAGCAGACCGGCAGCTGGTCACGCTGAAGAAAACTTTGCAAAAACAAAACAAAATTACAGTCACTCAAATATTCCTGGTGCGTTTGGCTTACACTTTGTGAATTAAAACGGTACACAACTTAAAAAAAAAAAGAAGATAACACCCATAATAAAAGGAAATACAATCCAACACGGCAAACACAATGGTCCCTGATTAAGATCTAATGTGATTTCACACTACTTGGCTTGGCACAGTGATTTAATTTACTGCCGCTGGACTTGGAGCAATATCTGTACTGACTTAGGGGAGGGGGGGGGGGGGGGGGGGTGGAGGAGTGGGTGGGTTTTGAGAGGGTGGGGGGGGATGTTGGTGCTGAGGGGAGTCCTGTCAACAACGGTGTCGGCGCTCTGTTTGGAGAAATTAGTCATGTCCCATTCTGGGGGGGTGGGAGGGAGAGAGAGAGAGAGAGAGGGAGGGGGAGAGAGAGATTGTGTGAGTGTGGCCACATCCCTGGACTGAGCAACACAAGATGAAGACATTCAGTTGCTCTGCCTTTTTGTGTGCTGTTGAGTTCAGGGACACACACACACACACACACACACACTCATCATGTACTCACAAGCCAGACAGCTATTGGGAATTCTCTGTCTGGTGAAATCAATAGAAATGCACACAGCCACCGACACATGGGACAAGAGTACAACATGTGTGTGCTTGTAAGTGTGTGTGTGTGTGTGTGTGTGTGTGTGTGTGTGTGTGTGCCACTGGTTGATCCAGGGAAAATGGCTTTTGTTGAGTCCCCTGTGCTATGTAACATTACAGAGTAATTACAGAGTGTGTGCTTTGTTTAGGGGATGTCTAATTATGCTGTTTGGGTTGTGTAGTGCCCTGGGGTGTCACGGTGTGTGTGTGTGTCTGTGTGTGTGTGTGTGTCTGTGTGTGTGTGTGTGTGTGTGTGTGTGTGTGTGTGTGTGTGTGTGTGTCTGTCTGTGTGTGTGTCTGTGTGTGTGTGTGTGTGTGTGTAGCCGGTGAGAAGATGCTAATTGTGGAGGCGGTGTTAATGGTACGGCAACTGTCAGAGAGAGAGAGAGGGAGAAGAGAGGAAAACAAGCCCTGAGCATTTCACTTTGGCCTTTTTCTTCTAATCTTTCATTACGTGCGTCCGTCGGGATGTTGGCTTCAGCATCGCCTCACGCTACATCTCTGCCGCTCTCACAGATCACTGTCTTAGACGTCGAACACCACTGGCTTAAGTAGTTAAATAGCTTGTCCACGTTTACTCGGATCTAACGCATGTTGGAAGTCATCGATTGCTTCGTGGATCTCGGTTTCCTGTGTTTTGGCCGACCCCCGCCTTGGTTTTTGTCTGTTGCCATCTTCGGCAACAAGAAAGCAGAATAAGACATTTTTAGTTACAATGTTACAGTTAATTTTCATGAACTTAAAACACAGTGTATTATTTAATATTAGTATTAAAAGTATTAGTATTTAAATACCATCAACGTGATGTTTTAATGTTTGCTGAACGAATAGATGAAGTGAAAAGTAGGACTATTTTCTCATAGAGTCATGGCTGTTAGGATGCAAGGTTGCCACCTGGTCTTTGACTACAGATAGAGATGCAATGCTCCCACAATCCTTTGCATCCATCCCACAGGATGCCATTACAAACTCCACGCGAGTCCATTTTTTTCTCGTCATAAAAATGTTTTGACATCGCAAAACACAGTTGACAGCCATTGGGACTTTCGTCGATATACTTTCCACTGTTGACATCTTTATCAAATCCATAGATACAATCACATTCTAAATGAAACACTGGACACAGGCACACAGGAGGTCTTTAATAGCTTGATAAAGCATTGAGAGGTGCAGACTAAATGTATGTAATAGTAGTAGAACCAGATATTTTCTTAATAAGCTCTCATTTGGTATAAAACATCCGTCCTGAAGCCGGTTGAACACGCCGCAGCGCCGGGTAGGACATCGGTGCCGTAGATGTTCGGGGGTTTGAGTGTTCTACAGAAAAGGGGACATAATGGCAGTGCGATGTTTGTCAAGCGAGTTTACCTCCGTAATGTGTTTTGTGTTTGTTTCAAGGTCTGTGCAAGGTCTCACAGGCGTGCATCTGGTGTTCCTATTGACATCCATCAGAAATGCAATCTAACCCATTCGGCCTCACAAAGGCGGAGCAGAGAAGCTCCCATTGTTCCTTGTTTATGTAATTCTAATTACCCGGGCTTGGTATGGACTTGGTTAAGGAAAGTAGTGATGTCGTATTTCAAAAGGAGCCCTCGGCTTGAATAGCTGCTGGCCGGCTCTGAGGAAGAGGTCAAGGTACTGAGATGAGTCCTCGTCCGTGCAACAAAAACCACACAATGCCCTGATGACACCGATGCATAATTGCCAAGCACATTTGTTCCAGTAAGTCGTGGCGATGATGACATCTTTGGACCCGGCGGTACATTGTTCCTGTGTTATTAGACCAGCCCACGGTTCCATACAATGCGCTCGCCCATTAACTTAGCTCGTGGGATATAATGAAGTGTTTTTTTAATTATTGTCCACATTTTCATTTACAGAATGCAGCGTTAACGGCCATAGTCCACCTTAAATGAATGGAGGAATACATTAAATGTTGTTGTCGGAGTAGTGGAGCACAATGCCAGTCTTTTGCCGGCGATGCCCTTTTGAATGGTGAATTGTGCGTTGGAGAGACGATTAGAGGGGAGAGTCACTGGGATCCTACGTGTGTTTATGGGCTTACATGCCGGTCGGTGTTGGGCTGTGAGCGATCTCTCCGCTTCAGCAGATACTTGAAGAAGGCGCTCGTTAATGACCTCCTCCCTCTTTGATATTTGTGCACGTACTTATGTCAGTAGAGCACTGTATACTTTATGTCCTTATGTATGAGCTGCGTGTCAACGGCCTGCTTACGTGTGCCGGCGTGTGTGTGTGTGTGTGTGTGTGTGTGTGTGTGTGTGTGTGTGTGTGCAGGCCGTAATGTGATTAAGTGGTGAAGATGCAACTGTGTGTGCCAGTAGGAATGCTGAGAAGGACACTATTAATTTGATAAAACAGGATTGGACTTCAACATTGTGACCCTCACAGATGCTACAACTGCTGTTGCTCACACACACACACACACACACACACACACACACACACACACACACACACACACACACACACACACACACTCGTACAGTATATTTCCTGCTTGGACATCATCTTCGGTTTACAGCCCTTTTAAAGGGTAAGTACATCCTTATAACATAAAGACGTGTTCTTTTTCAATTACCTCTAGTGGTATCAAGGCGTTGCCCCGTGTGAATGACGGGGCAACGCGTCCCCCGCCTCTCACCCAATGGCTCCGGCCCCCGTTTTGCGTCCCTCAAGGATAGGTGGGTGTAGCTAATGGAGGAACGGATGGACGGTATCTATGCAGATGCTTTTATTCGCTGAGGTTTAGACATATCTGTCATAACTGAGATTTCTTCTCCAAACGCCGACACGATGAAGGCGAGCAGATGTTCATTTTCAGTGCTTAGAGAATTGGAAATCACAACAATTCAAAAACAACATCGCTGAGAACAGAGTGGCGGTTACTTCCATAATCCATCGATGGTATGATGTAGGATTTTTTCATAGATCAGGATTTTAAAAAAAACATGAATATCGAAACGCTTCTCATAGAACCCCACTTCAACACACCTCAGCTGTCCCTTTAATATTCTTAACGAGGTACCAGAACCAGAATATGCTGCCACATTGATAAGAACCCGTCAATGTGTCTCTAACAGTGGTGTCTCTGACCTTGGTTACCTGCAGATGGACTCAATAGCAACATCCCAGCGGGACACCTCCCTGTCCGTCTCCATTGTATCCCGTCTATAATCCATGCTGCCCAGTCAGAAGCGTTCAATTAGCCGGCAACGGAGGTCACTGTTGACTTTGACTTTACATCTGTTACTGTCTTCTATGTGGCTCACATTAGAAACACATCTGTGATTAAAAAGCAGATGTTTTGGGGAATGAACACTGGTATTTTTGACCATTTATATCTATCAATCTGTATGTGATTGCTTTCCTGCCCCCTCTGTGTCACACAGTCTTTGTCTGACTGTCTCCAAGACGACGAGCCTGTTGGCCAGTTGAACACCACTTGACACTTTTTGATTTTGTTTGAGAATGAGAAGCTAATAGAACCTCTATGGATAAGGCTTGTTTGGGTTCACATCTTTGTGCCTTCGTGTGTGTGTGTGTGTGTGTGTGTGTGTGTGTGGGGCAGCCATTGGTCCTGTGGTCCCTCCCCTCTCCGTCCACTCTGTTAGCGGTCTTTATCTTCACAACAATCGGGCTTTATCCCTGGACACTCCTGGTCCCACGGTAGCTCTGGGAGCAGCAGCTCAGCGCTCCTCTCCATGTTTCCTGACATATGTTCACTCACTTAACTCAGACCGAGCACACATGCCCACACAGACAGACAAATGTGAAGTTGAATGTGAGGAGATTATGTTCGATATTCTCTTTTTTTTGTTTGTTAGGATATGTGGTCGAAGAAGAGGCAGAAATGCTGTTTGCATTGCTGATTTGAGATGAACAGAAAGGGGATATTCTACCTGACGAGATGTGATCAGAGAGACAAAATATCAGGAAGACTAAAAAGCGTGGCAAACATTGGAAAAAGAAAAAAGAGGACATTTCCATCCAATAAAGAAAAGAAAAAAACATAATCAAAACACCCATCAAAAAAAAAAAAAGAAGTCTTTCCTTTTATTGCGACTGAATACAATGTGAATGAACAGCCACACCGGAATACAAAAGCCTCTCTGTGTTAGCATCAGTATCAGAAGTTGCAGAACATGATGTGGTGTTTGATCACAAGAAGCCTTTGGCACAGTGAGATGCTGAGCACAGAGAGGAAAACTGAGAGCATTGATTTCATTGTGGAGCAGCAAGGAGTGTGTGTGATTTGGCGAATGTGTGTGTGTGTGTGTGTGTGTGTGTGTGTGTGTGCGTGGAACCGTCTGCAACATAAAACTATAGAGGCCCATTCAGGACTTCCTTTCTCTCTCCTTCCATCAGGAGATAGCAGGGACATTGAACAGTGGCAACAAAAGCAGATTTCCATCAGACAGGGTTTCTGAGAGAGAAGCTCATTGTGTTGAAAGAGGCTTAATGGAAGCTCAGCTTAGAGCTTTATTCACACAAACTGTACTCTCGGGGTCGGGAGGAACGCATACGTGGACCCACACAGGCGCACTCACGCTCACTTTTCCCATAAACCTAACGCTCCACGATCTCCTGCACTCACATCGGTGCTCTCTACTTTAAAATAGTGTGTGTGTGTGTGTGTGTGTGTGTGTGTGTGTTTAAATGTATAAAGGACAGAGGGGAGTTTGTGACCAGGTAGTTGGCAGGCGGGATGCTCTGGAGCAAGGCACTTAAAGCACATTAACCTGACCTCACACTGAAATAGCACGTGTAAAAACATAATATTATTAATAATAATAATGTTCTCACATGTAGTTAGTGCCTGGGTAAAGAAGTCTCTTAACCTGGATGGGCTGACCGAGATGACAAACACAAACGGGGAATAAAAACTACAATTATCGTTAAGATTGTGGACTATATGGATATGTTTTTGCTATATTTCTGTATTCCTGCACATGGCACATAAAAGACTAATAATTTAAATCAATATATCCAGCTCTGAACAGAACACAGAGACCCTAATCAATACCTGTCTGAGACATTGTGTGCCAGTAAGTCCTCGTACGTCGATATGGCCTGTAAGGTTTCATTCCATACCCGACTCATGCATGTGGTTTCTAATCTGTGGCTGATGTAGTGAATTAAGTTTAGGCAAGAGATCCCCACTGGGTGAGGCAAATATTTCCCTTTGTGGTTAAATGTTGAACTTCCAACCAAATCGATTCATTTCAGTGGATTCAATACAGTCGATTTGGCTCACGAAGGCCGATACGTTTCAGCACAGTGTTTGGGTAAAAAAGAAAAGTAGGGCTACGTTCACACTCGTCCACTGATGTCGACTCATTAATGGCATTAATAGACAGATCTGTACAATCAAAAAGAATCACTACCTGACTCATTCACTAAGAGGGGGGAAACTTAGCAAATTGGGACCAATGGAGAGGCCACCTGTTAATAAAATGTCTTCAATTCTCATTCAAGAGAGTTTAAATGATGGCAGGATGAGCCAAACCTCCATGTCATTTCCTGCTTTTATAACTCATCGTCTTTCACTCGTCCTCTTCTGAATTACATGTAACCGACTGAGCTAGCAGGATAAACCTCATCACCAAAAGTTGCAGTCGAACTTCATTATCACGAAAAAAATGTGAAAAAAAAATGAATAAAAGCTCACAGTCAGGTTTTTTTTTATTCCCCAAAAAACTTCTGTGCACACAAACGACACTGTCCCCAAATCACATCGGTCCAATATTCTCCCCCGGAAAGAAGAGGAAATACTACACAACGGCTGCTCCCAAATCTGATTGGTGTTATTTGTAAGTCAGCCTAAATCTGGGAGAAGCTAACACACACACATGGAACGGGGCTTACTAATCCATTTGTAAGGCAATAGGCAGGCGAAACAGGCAGGGGAGAGCTTGCCAAGTGTTGTAATCACAACTAAAGATGATGAGCCCACTCCCTTCCTCTACACTCGGTGCTGTGTGTGTGTGTGTGTGTGTGTGTGTGTGTGTGTGTGTGTGTGTGTGTGTGTGTGTGTGTGTGTGTGTGTGTGTGTGTGTGTGTGTGTGTGTGTGTGTGTGTGTGTGTGCGTTTTGTCATGTTTGTCCTACATCGCCGCCTTTACAAAACTGTGACAAGTGAGAGAGAAAATGAATCGGTATCAAGTGGATAATCTACAAAAGTACACTAGGAGCTTTTCCACCTTATGCAAGCCCCCCTCCTCCCCTCCTCCCTCCTCCTCCTCGCTCATTCATTTGCAGATACCACGCAATCTCTCCCCGAGAACAACAACAAGCCGGCGATATGAGTTCTGAAAAGGCGGTAATTGTAAGCAGGTTGGGGAATAAATTAGAATGATGACAAAATACGGAGATAAATCCAGCTTAAAGAGAGATGTGCGCCACTGTTTATTTGATTTCAGCTTTTCTCCTCCGTCTCCCTCCCTCGTTCCTGATCTTTTTTAGTGGGGTGGAAAAATGGATTTTTGTCAGCGATTTGGCCCTGAAAACAGCTTATTGTCTCAGGCAGCCGCTGTGAGGGTACAACGTCAACATCACATGTGTGTGCGAACGCGCTCGCCTGTTTCCATGGGGAGTAATGGCCGTGGAAGCGTGTGTTGGCTCTGCTGGCACAATATGCCACTGTGCTCATTGGTTTAAACTGGTGTGTGTGTGTGTGTGTTTACAATGTGTGTGTGCTTACAATGTGTGTGTGCTTCTATAGTCTCTCTTCTTGATATTTATAGATGGAAGAATTCTGGTATGAAGGGGGTGAGGGGGGGAGGAATGTGGGGAGCAAAAAGGGGGGAGGAAAGAGGAGAGGATCTGATTCTGCCCTCAGCTTTATTCTATCACTCCCTCTCACTTTTTTGTGTCTTTGTTCGCCCGTTTATCTCCTTTCACTCTCTTCATTCTCCCCTCGCCTCACGGTTTCATGCACAAGGGCGTTTGTGCATGAAACACACACTCAACCAACACACACACACACACACACACGTATCCACACAATGACAAGCTTCCACAACTACTTTTATTCTAATGTGAAATTTTAGGAGCTACTTTTTGGACGAGGTGTTAAAAACCTGGATAGCAAGCGACTGAACTTAAACTCCTGATGCTTCAAAGTGACTGAAGATCAGAGTGATTAACATATACAGTATGATTAACATACATATACACGTTTCCTGTATGTTTACAGTTCCGCATAAGAAGTTTACATTTTCAGAGCTTCCTTACAATCTTGATTTTTGTTAATTTCTTTTTCTAAAATGTTCCTCTCCCTGACGTGTCTCTTACCCCGCCCTCATGCATATCAGATTAGACCCATTTTAATATAAATGAACTGTCTTTTGTTCTTCTTTGTGTCCCAGGAGTGAGAGGGACCAGCGGACAGACGAGCCGAACACTTCGGGACGTTTTTCTCTTCAAGTTCTCCCGTCAACGAGCTGGTAAGTGACCTGCTGCTGTGGGTTCAACGCCTTTCATCCCTTTCTTTCTCTTGCACTGTATTTCACACACGTCTCGTGGAAGAAAAGATGCCTACCAACAACAGCAGCGCAGCTTCAACAGAGACCGAGCGATGCAACGCCGCCATAAGTTGGATACGGAAAGAAAGGAAGAATTCATTCCCTTGAAAAAAATGTCAGCCATTGTTGCTTCATAAGCAGCAAAATGCAACGCATTCATGGATGTTTTTAAGGGTTGCTGTACAAAGCCTTGTCTGAAATCACTCAGCCCTGTTGAAGGACTCAAACAGCTCATGAAAAAGTGGTTTGAAATGTCCTCACTAAATAACTTGTAACCACAACAAATAAAAGATATCAACTTAGAAGTGGAGGAGGGGAGAGGCAGAGGAGGTTGATCCCCCTCAGGATTCTTAAAGAGACAAGACGGCCGGAAGTTTACAAAAGAGTGAGTGGTTGAAAAATAAACATTTTCCAAAGAGACGATTAACCAGCTGGTGTAAAATACCGAAACACTGTGGGTCGGTTTGTCCAACCGGCTTCCACCGATGTGGAATTATTAAAAAAAGCATCCAAGCCCGACTTTTACCAACTTCTATACTTTTTGCTGGCAGCTGGCAGCTCTTGTTTCTATCTGGAGAACTTTGACTGCTCGGCCAGAAACTTTTGTGACTGTTGAATTTCTGTAAACGTCAGTGGAAGACTAACTATCCCGAGGCTGGCTCGGGCCAGATGACGAAAAAAAAAAAAAAAAAAGAGAGATTGGTCGGATGAGGGAGGAGGGCAGCGACGGCAAACCCGGATCCAAAAAACAAACGACTTGTCTTCTTGCACTCTGCACTGGTGTGTCCGAGTGTTTCTGTGTGTGAAGAAGACCAGACAGTGTGTGTCCAGGCGGTGTCGTGATCACAGTTTGCGGCCTCGTCACTGCTCTGCTGAGGAGATTAAGCTGGCACTGGTTGCACTGACCGTGGCCCGAGTGTGTGTGTGTGTGTGTGGTATGGATGTATGAATGTTTTTCACAGCTCTGTCAGATCGGCCATGATTGTGCTCACTGTGTGTGAGTGTGTGTCAACCAGAGGTGACCTTTTTTTCTGTGTGTGTCAGTGTGAATGTGTGTGTGTGTGTGTGTGTGTGTGTGTGTGTGTGTGTGTGTGTGTGTGTGTGTGTGTGTGTGTGTGTGTGTGGTGCTGCAGGCAGGGAAAGTCCCTGTCTGTGTTGTGCCAGAGCGTTAGAGGGGACACCCCTCTTCTGTTCTATTGTGGGATCCAGACTCCGCTTCTTCTGCATCAGATGTTCATAACGTCAGCGAATTCTTCTTCGACTAGTCGGCTTCTATATTTGCGAAAGGCGTCAGGACGCGCTGACGCAGGCGGCCTCGCCCATCCTCACACCCTCGCCCCTCTTCTGTTAAACTGGGATCCTATCGGCCCGCCACGCAGCGCACACTCTCTCCGAGGCCGATCTTTACTTTGTGAGTGCGTGATTGTTAAATTAGATATACGTGAATCATACCCAGTGGCAGCAAGTTAAATGATCGCCGTCAAAAATGATTAATCATTTGATATGTTGAACTGAAAAAGGCTCTGAAATTCCCCTAAAAAACAATGGAAATGTCATGAAGGAACACAGAACTGTTTGTTACATAGAAAAGATTAATTATTAATTCCATTCATCCCATCGCAAACACGGAATTCCAATAGAAACATGACTCCAGCATGCAAAATGTAAAAGGTAGGTAGGTTTCATTTAGTTGCATGGATCACAGGCTCTCTCCACACATGCCTGTGCATGCTTCGTCATGCACTTGTCCATGTAGGAGTCGTACTCTGACTCTGGGATAGAAGAAGAAAATGAAAAGGCATCTAAACCGACGGCACGTTGAAGCCTGATGCCGCTCTTTGATAACATCATAATTATTACGGCCACTGGAGAGCTTTATCACATGAGCGTAAACATATGTCTTTTATTTTTTGTTGTTGGGGCCACTTGATGAAATTACCGACGCAGTCAATCTTCTAGCTGCACGCCACCGTCCCGTTAGCTGGTGAGGAGTCATGGGTGCCGCAGACAGACCGACCAATCATCCACAAGGAGCCGGCGAGTCGCCATGGCCCTTCTTCAACAAGTGAATCCACTTATTTCCATCAGCGCCGACTCACGGCACAGAATAACGAACGTAAAAACATTTTCTTAAAAAGTAACACATGCCTTCAGTGGAGTAAATATGCTATTCTGCATACGTGCTTGTTAATTAGCTCACTTCCGTTTCTCTCCGTGTGTTTCTTCCCTCTCTCTCTCCGTCCAGAGCTAATTGGCAGCATGGCTTGCCTGCCGCGGCGGTGATCATGCAAATGTATTGGTGCTTACCAATAGCCTGGCCCATCAAAACATTACGACGGCCATTACCCAGAGCTGGGGCCGGCCCTAACGAACATATGCTCCCCCCTCCCGACAACCTCCCCCCAATTCCTAAACTCTTATTTATGTGTTTAATTTAATGTGCGAGGGAAGAATTTCCAAAATTAAATTTGGTTTTTTCGTCGCTGCCTCCAGAGAGTGGCGGCGTTATAATAACATGGTAATTTTTTACACGTCTTTATGAGAAATGAGAAAATTAATTCTTTCTGACAAGCTGTAATTATTGGGCTTGGAACAGTTGCAGCTGAACAGTTTGGGCTGTGGTAGCCTGGCAGTGAGCTGAAAGAGGGGGAGAGAAGGGGGGAGACGGGGGAGGGAGGGGAGAGTGGAAAACAGAAACAGAAAGGACCTTGAATTCTATGCAATTGGAGGTTAGTGGCAATAATGATGGAGAAGAGGTGATGGGACGAGATGGGAGGATGAAGAAGAGGATAGTGCACAGGTTATCGATGGAGGCGAGAAGGAAGGGGAGGAGACAAGTGGAGAGGAGATGGGTGTGAGGGAGGTGAAGTGAAAAGGCCAGAAAAGGAGAAAGGGTGGTTAGGAGCACAATACAGGAGGTGGTAGGAAAGGAGAGGTGAGATAAAAGGGAGGAGGACGGAGGCGTAGAAGGAGAGGAAGAAGAGGGTGGAGGAGACGGAGTCGGATTGGAGGAGAGAAGAGTATCCAAGGAACGAGGGAGGAGGATGTGTGTGAGGAGTAAATGATAGATTAGTGGAGAGGAGACGATGAGGAGTCCTGCCTCAGCTTGTTACATCAGGTAGGAGGCTCCTCCTCGTCAGAGGAGCAGCTCCTCATGTCAAGGTTACAGCACATTAATATGCACCGTCTACAGCCAGCCTGGCCTCGCTCCAGGCCTTCTTAGGCAGGCACACACACACACACACACACACACAGACACACACACACACACACACACACACACACACACACACACACACACACACACACACGCACAGAGCACCAGCATCTGGTCTTCTTCCTCTTTGCTCCATCAAGCACAGGCATGCGTTCATACAGAAGCCTCTGAGCACACACACACACACACACGCACACACACACACACACACACACACACACACACACACACACACACACACACACACACACACACACACACACACAGCTTCCTCTTCTTTGCCCCATCATGTACTGAATATGGAAGGATATTGATATTATGCGGCCACATCGTCGTTTCTCTGCGGTTATTCACTCAGGATGCTGCTGTAAAAGCACTCATACAGTTGTTGGGTGACTCATTAAACGCCCCACTTATGCTGCGTGTGTGTGTGTGTGTGTGTGTGTGTGCGTGTGTGTGTGTGTGTGTGTGTGTGTACATCGGAGGGTTGGAGGTGGTTTCGTGCAAAGCTCTGTCTGAAGTGTTTCAAACTTAACACAATTGTTTCTCTTTCACAATCTTGGAAAAATCTGAATTGAGCTGTGTGTGTGTGAAAGGTTAGCATTGTTTTAAAGCAACCATGTGAGACTGTGAGTGTGTGTGTGTGTGTGTGTGTGTGTTTTTCCATAAAAACCTTCCTGTTTATTCGATGAGCGTGTTCCATTTTGTCCTGTGCTGTTAAATGTTTCATCCCAGCAAAGGCATGATGGGGGGGACCCCCCCTGGGGATGAGGCATCTGCCCGCTCGGCCACACGCTGAATTATACATGACAGCACAGGACAGTGTGTGTCACTGTGTGTGTGTGTGTGTGTGTGTGTGTGTGAGAGAGACAGAAAGAGCGTTTGTAGGTGTCACAGAGTGTCCACTTTGTTGCGTGACTCTATTTCAGATGTGCTGTCTTCAGTGCTACGTTGTCTGGGATCCCCCTCTAAGCCATTTGTAACACAGAGAAGGTTCTTTTTTTTTTTAGATCAGCTGACCAGGCCCGGACCTGGACCCGTGTCTTAGCACCGGTTTTGTGCTCCAGCTTATAGCTGCCAGAAGCCATTCTGGCAAAAGTGGAAGAACAATTAGTTCTGGATTATTGTGATTGTCATGGATGAGCCTTAAATGTGCTCAACCCTCTGGTTTTCTGCTAAATGGCGCCAGTGTAGTCGAGGTTATTGGGGATCATTACTTTATTTAACCAAACAGGACTTTAGTCAAGTAAGCTCTCATCAAAAACATATCCCCCCCAAAGAAACCAAACCATAGATTTTCTCACACATATTTATTTCTAATATCAGAAATCCTAAATTTGCCTGAGGGGGCTTTACAGTCTGTACTTTCCTGAGACTCGGGATTCGTACTTCCAAAGAAAAAAACCCATTTTGCAAATATGGAAGAAAAATGAGGAACGGCAAAAGACCAACATTGTAAAATTACAGTTTATATTATAATATGAAGAATGTCAATGAACCATTCTTCTTGGAAACTATATATGAAAACTTATTTCCAATAAAATAAGACATTTCCAGCTCAGGAGGGATCTAGAAAACATCCAGAGAAACTTTAAGTAAGGTTTGGTTGAGCCTGTTTAAAGAGGCCTGATTGGATCACAAAGGCCACGTAATGGAAAGTGAAATCAATTGAAATCATAGGATTTAGTCTCTTCTCAGACATTGTTCTAATAGCTGTTTATTTTATTTCCCATGCCGGTCATTTTTAGTACTTTTTCTGTATAAGGAGCAGCGTTGGTTGGCATGTAAATCTAATAATCAGCAAACACCGTTGCTTTTTTTCCATTTGCCAGTTTCATTGATCTCTAATGAGATGGATCACAAACATAATCCCTGTATGATCTAATCTGGAGCGTTTCCTCAGCCCCCTGGAGTTTGGAGAACATTTCTCCCACCTCTCTGTTTTTCCGTCTTTTTCTCTGAAAAGGCCGGTGTTTCTTAGCAGCTCTGTTCATGGTGAAAATGCTTTTTAAACAACTTTGGTCTAAAGTTCTCAGACCCAGGATGTGGAAAGGCCAAGTGTAACTAAACTTGTGGCCCTCACAAGCTAAAAATAAATTCATGTATTCAGACATTTTTGGGCATATTTTGGCTGGCAAAGATTCCGATGTGATGATAAAAAACCAAACAAGAGAAGCTTGTGTCTTTTCTAAAAGGTTAAATAATTTACCCTGTGTGTGGGTTCTGCACCTGAGGTCTTGCTACTGTAGCTAATGAAAGCCCCGTCTCCTCATGCAAATGAGGATGCTGTTAACCCCAATCAGAGAGGTCGCTGAGTGCGCATCAATCCCACGTCTCCCTGAGTGCTACGCGGGCAGCGCACAATGGTTCCTACCCCCTCCATAGGCCCACAGGTAATTACTGGGAGCTCGGAGGAAAAAAAGGAGAGGGGCCGGGGGGAGTCAGGGTCTCGGGGTAGGTGTGTGTGTGTTTTCCGGGGAAACACAGGGTTGGTTTGCATGTCGGGTCAAGTGCAAGTGGCGTCTCCTACCACACCCCTCGCTCCGCAGCGCTAACGCACAGCGCTCGCCGTGTGACAGGTAATTACAGCGTGAGAGTGGCTGCGCTGTGTGTAAGACTGGGAGGTCAGGTCGGCGGTCTGCTCCCCGTGAGGCGACAGAGCACTCACCTCACCCTCCGCATCCACAATAGCTCCATTAGCACCGTGTCCGGCCACCCCCTTTTCCACCTGTTGGATGCTTCCTGTCGTCTCGTCTGGTAGTTCTACGCTACACGTGTTGTTTGAATCACAATGCCAAGAGACGGGGAAAAAAAGCAATGAAATGTCAGAAAAAATTACCCATGCAGAATGGATTGTTTCCCCCACTTAATACCAACTTTCACATCGCTTCACACCATCAGTGGCTGTCAAGTAGGCTTTTAAAGACCGCGTGGCGTTTTTGTTCATTCATTTATTCGCCGTAGCAACAAAATAAAAAAAAATCACGTTTCTGACAAAATGATTGAAAGTTAAGCAGTGTATTATTAGAAGTTAAAGAAATTCCAATTCAATCATTGGAATCACGTTGCCTTTAGTATGGCTCTTATTAATACACAAATGCACACATTTGTCTTTTCAAAGGTTTTGTAATGATTATCTATTAGTTTGTGTAGATGTTGCTGTTTGGATTTACCTAAAAAAAAAATCATTATTAACCTGCGATCACTCCGAGTATCGGAGTAGTTTTTCGAGTACATGAGCAGAGTTTGGCGTCTGTGTCGGTGCATCCCTGGTCCAAACATAAACAGCGGTGCAGCCTTCGCCATGGTTTCAACACAGGGTTGGTTCCGGTCCTAGGTTTCAAAGCCCCTGGAGGTAGATTTTGTGTGTTTTTAATAAAACATCCTTTGACTTGGCCTTGATGTAACGTTTCCTTGAAATAAAAACTTACAAATTGCTTCATCTGCACTGTTGGGTTCCAGTCAGCACAGGATGTGGTTGTATGCTGATGTTCTGCATCCATACATACATACGTCAGGGTTTCGCTGTGTGACTTCTCCCCCTCGTGACTTCAATGGAATTGGAAATCAGTTTTCAGTCAAATGCCTCGGATATTAGAGGATAACGGATAACCAATAAGGTGCGGCCTTTGACCCGCTGCCCTCCGGTGCAGCCGCTCCTCTCATCAGCATTCATCGGACCCTTTTAGACGGCCTTTTGGTTGAGGGAGTAGTATTCCGCCGCGTCGTCAGTCTAAACGTTCGCCGAGGCAGAAAGGCGTAACAGAATATTACGCCTCTGAGACGCCCTCACCCGCGGCGGAAAAGATGTGACGTAGTTGAGCGTTACCAGGGCGACACGGTGGATTTAAGGAGCTCAAAGCGTAGATCCGAAGCAGATAAAACGGCGGTAGCTGCTCGTACGAAGCCGCCGTTATACACATCGACACGTTGATCAAAAGTTCACCTCTCGTAGTTGTTTTGATGCTAATCAGATTTCCCACAGTCATTGAATATGCCACGCCGTTGCGGAGCAATCAAAGTGCTATCTAAACGCTCAAGTTCTTGGCATATTTTGACTCGCCTTTCCACCATTACGGGGGAATCATCGGTCTAAAAGGGGCTTTTGTGTCCGCTGAATATATTCCCTCAACAAAAAAACCATCTCCACTCGACTCCAGGCGTGATATGTGCAGGTTCCCCTCTCGCTCGCATCCATGGACATCGTATGTGAAGAGCACTTGACCATCAAAAGAACATCTGAGCAGCCTTTTTTTTCCAGCGGGGGCAATAATGGTCACCTTAACACCATCACGCGCTCAACCCTGCGGGCGATTGACGTCCTTCTGCTGAAATGTGATTGGAAGACAACCATATTTCTGTGGTTTGAATAACAATGCCAATCCCTGTTCCCCCCTTGTCTCGCAGTAAACCGGTTAAAGGGGCCTCCAATAGACCCTGTATTCGATCAATTTTGAACGATTAGGTTTGCCAAGCCAAATTAGGTTTGTGGATCATCAGCCTTTGTGACCCGGATAGCCCGAAGGTGCTTCTGCCCTCTTATTAACTCGTTTCTGTGCAGAGGCATTCTGAGATTTTTGTCTCTGTGTGAAACGGTGGATTCCACAGATCCATTCATTGGCAAGGAAAACTGGGGACATATTTCAGTGTTCATGGTTCCTTTTCTTCTCCGTGAGCGGTCCATATGATGTGTGACTTTGTGAATGAGACATCTGTCTGTCCTTTTTTAGAAAGACAGAGCTGGCTCTATATCACAATGAAGCTTTCTTTCATAACAGCTGGTCTGAAGTGGTGTTAAAGCCAACGCAAAGTATTCTGGATGCTTCTTCTCCAAAATCCAGGAAAATAATCACTTGTCAGTCGTGTGAACCAGCCATCAAGTTGGCAAATCTCTTATTCTTTTATATCAAATATATATATAAACATGTTATATCTTTGTTTATTCTATATGTATATTGTTAATGTGATTAGTGTGAATCAAACATACATCTTTATACAGTTTGTTTCTTCAATCCTTCTTCTATGCTCAACTAACTGAAACGTAAACATTCAACATTACACATCCAGTTATGTTGACCTCAATGTTCCATTTACTTTTAATAAAGTAAGGGAACATATGTAATAATGCAGCTGTTGTATATATGTTATTTCCGTTTTTTTAAGAGTGTAACTCATTTTTGACACATATCCAGCCTTAGGGTGGCTGTTTCCCTTGTTAGTGGTTGACTGACATTTCAGAGTCGCTAAAAGACTCATTGTTGACGCCTGTGGTGTGTTACTGACTGGAGCGCAGCCAACCCACGTTGATAAAGACCTTCTTCTTCTCCTACAAGTGAGCGACTTGTGTAGTGTTGGCGGATCAAGCCACCTGCTCCTCCACGACATGACCACGTATCGGCCTTCTGGACCAAAACCAACAGCAAGAAACTGGATAATCTGATAGATTACCTCACGTGATGTCACTTGAGTCAGCGTCGCTTGGGCCTGAATACTACAAGAAAACAGAAAATCTGGCTCCTCGTCTCTGCTCCGAGGCTACATTAGCCGCCCCTGGCACTCCTGAAGACTCGGCAGAGGTGCATTGTGGGTTATGAAGATGCTTTTTTAATGCTGGCTTTGTCTCCACTTAGCTTTCACTGTTATACTCAGTGTTGTTCTACTGCAGGAAGGAGGGCTCTAGCTGGTGGTCTCCCTTCGCCAGCTTCAGATGTGGTGATGCCGGATGACAACATTGTCAAAACTCACAGCAACCAACACTCCTATGACCTCGGCACGACGCGAAACACAACAGAGTCTGAGTCACGTCGGGAGGAACATAGGTCATAATCAAATCACTCGTGAGGCCGAGGAACGATCCCCGCTGTGATAACGTCCCGGAGCCGCAAGACACCGTCTCGGGATGATAGGCTTCCTGCCGTCCTTCGTCCCTGGTGTTGTTTTACCCCAGAGCTGGTCAGATACTTGGCATATGCAGTCTGATTTCTTAGCAGAAATGAATATTTTAGTTTAAATGGTCAACATTCCCCTTAGTGTTCCATGATTCGACGAGGCGGGATGACGAGGAGCAGGGGAGACGAGGGGATTTGGATGGAGGGTACGAGCCAATGGGAGCCTTCCGGAGCAATGGCTCCCATTGGTCAACTTTTTTTTTTTTATTCCAAATCGTAAACCATAGCTTTAAAAAACAAAAACTTCCGACACGACTCATCCAGCTCCTCCCACTCGTCCCGTATGAAACAGAAGTGCCCAAAGTACGATGAGACGGGGAAACAATCCACTTCCTGTTGAACTATAGGTTCTCCCTCCCAAAACCAAACTCGGTGGGAGGAGCCAGGAGTATTGGTGTTGGAGCAGAGGAGATGAGAAGATGCCCATTGAGAGAGACAGAGAGCTCTGAAACGGGCCCCAGAACAGCCTGGGTGAGCCGGGGGTTTCATTATCCTCCCCCCTCCCTCCGTCCCCTCTGTGATGAGGGAGAAGAAAGGCGGACGTGAGAGAAAGAAAGAGAAAGAACAGAGCAGAGGAGGGGAAGAAGAAAAGAAAGAGGCGTTTGATAGAGCTGTGTGGAGACCGTGTGTGAATGAGCCAGTGAAGGGCAGCCATTGTCTTGCCGCGACCTCAATTTGGTACTGTACGCTCCTCTTTTTACTGCACTGTCTCGAGCCACAATGCCTCCTTTCTCCTCCGCTCTGCTCCCTCTGTCTCTTAAAGAAATAAGGGGATTAGGGCCCACGGAGGGGAACTGCGTGTCTAGATTGCCAACTATCATGACTCCTTCGCAAATGTGACGAGAAAGCGCCAGACGACATTCGCCTGATTGTTTGTCCGATGCGTCTCACTCTCTCTTTTTGTTTTTTTTTTACCTCCCGGGTGAGAGCAGGTATAGAATATGTGGAATGTGTAAAGCGGAATAGGAACGGGAGTTGTGAAAAAAGACAGAGAGTCAGTGAGACGGAGCGCAGCTGTACTTCCTGTTTACCCAGGCCTTGTTTGAGACAGTGAGAAGGAACAGGGCCTGCATTCATCTCTTCTTTTCTACCTCCGCTGAAGCCCTCCCTCCCTCCCTCCTCCTCCTCCCGCTCCATTCTCCTTCAATACCTTATTTTCTCTCCTTCCTTGCAGCTCCCCCCCCCCCCCCTCCTCCTCGTGTCTCTTGCTGATAAACTGTATTGAACTCAGGAGGATGAGCTAGATTAGGCAGCGTGTAGCGCTATTTGGTAGGCATGGGTTCAGCACCGGAACTGACTTGAAAGCAGACATGATTATTAAATGTTCTGACTGGCAGCTATTATCATAGACGGGGGAGCGGAGATGTGACAGGGGGAAGAGATAAATCGACAAAGAAGAAGAAGAAGCAGAGAGAGGATGTAGGAGAATGACACGTAGGAGGAACTTTTTAAGAGAGTTGCCTAACTTTCTCCCGGCACAGTGGAGTTATTAGGAAGTTATAACCTCACCCCCCCTCCCCCATCCATCCATCATTCATTTTTCTGCACCAAAACATGGATTGCACACACACACACACAACTCTATTGTAGGAACTCTGAAGTTTGGGTTTGCTGTGATGACGAGTAAACTAACTAACTGTACCCCAAAGCAGACCTTGAAGCCTCACTGAGAGAGAGAGGGAGAGAAAGAGAGGACGAGAGGAAAGCAAATCCCAGTTGTTTGTTCCACCCACCCCAGCTGAGCCCTCCCTGACCTTTCCTTTGTGCAGTCGGACTGAGACGCTGCAAAAAAAGAAAGAAAGATGCACTAGATTAAAAGGATGGTTTGTGTTGCTGCTATCGTCCCTATTGTACAGAGGGGCGCCTATAGACGGGGGACAGTCAGTTCATCACACGTGCATTTATGCACAAACACACACACACACACACACACACACACACCAGATGCAAACCGCTGTCTTATGAGTGCACGGATACGCTGTCAAAATATCGGCCCGACACGGCGGGACCCCTTTTATCTCCATGTGCTGTTTGTTGCATTGACAGTCCATCTGTTTTGCAGTCAATCATTAGGCGGCCGTGGAAAACTAACGGCTGAATGTCACTGAAAGAGGGGAGAAAAAAAATGTAGGAAACGGACCCGAGGGGCCGCGTGTTAACAGGGAGCAAAATATGACAAGTCGGAAACTCTGTCTGTTGGCGTTTTTTAACGATTATGAGACACGGAACACCTTCCTCTTTTTAGTTTCTGTTGCTGCTTTGAGGATCTGTGTGCAGAATAGACGTTTTTTTTATGTAGATTACCTTTTTTTATCTTTTGCAACACATGCTTTATTCTCTTACTTAGATTTCAGTGCAATTTTCCCTTCATTAGTCCTTTGAAACCATCATAAATTTCTCCCAAATTGTATAAAACATGCTTGTTTATCGCCTCCTTTAGAATCCAGATTATTTATTTTAATCCTTTGAGGAGCGAGGACCCCCGCCATTGAACTGCAGGAAGACCCCGGCTGCATCTGGGCGAGCATCCCTCCCTGCTGAAGTGTCCTTGAGCAAGACACTGAATCCCTGTCAGCTCCGAGAGCGCTGCTCTTCGGCTGACCCCGTGTTCTGACCTCCCCGCGCCGTCGGAGCGAAGAGCCGAGGCTGCATCTATCGCCTTCTTTTTTCCCTCCCTCCTCGTGGTATTGATCACCCAAAGGAGGAATTTTATGTTCGCTTGCCACTCTCCACGGGGAGGTCAGCGCACAAGGTCAGCTTTGTGAACAGCGCCTCTGGAAAATGGTGGGGGTTCATTTGGTTTTGCTCAAGGACGCTCCATCCACCGCAAGAGAAAGAAGCAAACCTGTGCACCTTGAAGCCCCATTTTTTTTTTGTTTTACACACGAAGGGAAACTTCCTGCAACGGTGCTGATCTTTGTCATCCCACAAATAGGGAGGTTAGAGGTCAATTTTCATAACAGCACTTAAACTTCTCCAACTACTCTCCAAAAAAAAGTCCTGAACCTTCTGGGGGAAAATGTAAATTGCTGTTTTTGTTTGACAACTTTCTCTTTCCAAAATCTAACTTTGTCCAAGTTGAGAAAAGGCAACTTTCTTTTTTTTTATTATTTTTTTTTTTCTAATTTCTCTTCATTCTTTTGAAATAGTAACTTTTGAAAGGGTTTCCAGGGCTCCAAGGTCATGGGAACAAGCTAAATCCCATAACTCTGTGTAAACCATCAGCGAAATGAAAATCGCAGCAGTATTATGCGCAGCGAGAGTTTCGTGATTGTGTTCCCTAATTACACTGTGGCTAAATTGCAGTCAAATGCTCTTAATTCCTGAAAAAAAAAATCCTTCAAAAGAATTACCTTCACATTTTCTAAACAATCTTTTTTTTTTTTTTCCAGCCCGCAGATTGCTGCATTCCCAAACCCTCCTTTGGACTTTCAATTACAATTAATTTTGATTAAATATGTAAATACACCATCCTTGATGGTGTCCTTTGTTAAGCACGGCCTTCTTTTGGCTAAAAACCCTACTCTCTCGAGTCTCCCCCGTGTAATGAAGATTGAAGATTAAACAACAGGAAGGAGCCATTATTTTTGTCAGGGAATTAAAGTACCATCAATCTCACTTAATCACCTTCCTAATATCTCCTCAGACGCCAGCAGAAAGCTGTTTCGCAGCTCAAGGTTAACACGCTTTGTTCTGCAGAAGCGAAGGGAGACGGCTAGACGCCGGAAAATGGATGTGCGAAGCTTCCCTGGCTCGCTTGGCATCCGTCCGCCGAGTGGACGCCGATCAGGGCGAACTGTGTGTTGGTTGAGACGGCGAGGCCGGGAGGTCGGCGGTGGAAGAACACCAGTTATTGTTTGGACTGTAATTAGCTGCTTATCCGTCCACTCGTATCCTGCAGAGACGGAGACGGGCCGGTGGGCTTTTTTGTTGCTGCTAGTAACAGGTGGTGCAGTTTTTTATTTTATTTTTAATGCATTCTGGGAAACGGTGACCTAATTGCAAAAAAACCCTGTATACAGTATGTATCACATGCTTAAACTACGAGAAAGCAACTGGCTTTAACACAAGTGTGGATAAAGTCAAGAAAAAAATACACAGTTTTACAAATATGTAGAAGAATCAAAACAACATGTGTCAGCATATTCAAGAGATTACCTCTTAAAAGATAAAGGGATGCTCGTCTGGTTGTAGCGTCTAGTTAGAAACCAAAGTGTTGGACAGAATAAGATGATGATGTAAAGTCAGAGAACCAGCAAAGAGGTTTCATCGGTGTTGGAACGGCTGATTAGGGATGTTGTTGTTTTTTTTACAGCTATTAATCCCTTTCTTTTCTTTGATTAAGATCTTAAATGATTCCCAGCGCAGCCTGAGTTGAAGCTGTTTTGACATCTGTTTCCAGATACATGCTTCATAGAGCAATATGTCACCACGTTTGCCAAAATAGTGAGACTCGAACGCCACGACGGCAGAGTCGACGGCATCGTCATCTCCAATCGACACCGAGTGCCGGTACGAGTGAAGGCGGCAGGCAGGAGTCAGTCGGACGCACGCTCGGCTGACTGGAACCTGCCATTCTGCCTCATGAGAACCACTTCCCCTCCGCAGAGGGAGCTCACGTAACCACGGAAACCATCTATAAAGCCACACAAAAGAGGCGAGTGGAGGAGAAAAAAAAAAAAAAATGGGGGATCGAACGCTCCAGTCGACTATGATTGATTTACTGCTTCAGAGAGAGAGAGGGAGAGTGCAGTTCATCTGCACTGAGCAGTCAGTCTCTCTCTCTCTCTCTCACACACACACACACACACACACACACACACCCGGTTGAATATACACACCTGTAGAACTGGTGCAAATGTGTGACATCTGAAGTGAGTCAGAAACGCGGTTCGGGAAAAAATAAGTGAGAAATTAAAAGTATCCTTGAAATGATTCTTATTGGACGAACCCACGCCTCGGGATTCATGACCGATTTGAACGCTCCCTGATTTTTGACCTGTTATCCGTCTTTGCCTTCCGTGTGAAGGATAATTTACGACTCCAGTTCAGGGATGCTCGGAAAACAGGAAGTAGAACGTTGCTATGGAGTCTTCAACTTTGGCCTACTTTATGTATTTGTTCACATTCGCAGCATACCGGCACCATGAAACATATTAACGTGTTACATTTAAAACCCCCCTATGATTTATACGATGATTTATGATGTTTATTCGTAATGGACTAATAATATAATATAATGTAATTTAATATAATATGATTTTATATATATATATACAAAATAATTGTAATGCTTATTGCAGCGATTGGATGCGTGGACATATTTATGTATAATGAGCAGTACATCCCTGTCCATCACCGTTCATCCTCTCCCACCACCCAGCGGGACGTCCACCCCGCGGGTTAGAACCCCCCCATGTCTGGTGCAGGCTGGTGAGGTGCAGGCAGAGCTCCAGTGAGACTTTTCCCACTGCAAATCATCATATTTTGGTGAAAAGGGCCAAACGAGGTCCCATGATTTAAGCTAAATCAAATCACAACTGATTTCAGTTGAAGTTTCATTATCTGATTGATTTTGAGATAATTCTGTTACAGTCGACTACCCCCCCCAAAAAAAGACCCAGAATATCAGCGACTTGGGGCTCCATGTCGTCATGGCGTCTGAAACGTTAACGGGTCCTTTTTATGCTAAAACTTCGGTAAAGCCTCGGTTGACCCCGGGCCCTTGTTGTTGTGTGATTGCTTATGCAATTCTAATTACACACATCTGACCAGCAACACGTGATTATGAGAAGAATTGGCATCAAATTTCTCCGATAAAGCCTTTTATTAACACAGACAGACGGGCTTTTCTTTGGCCGTTTATTAGGTTTGTATTTTTTCGGTCTGTGTCTTCTGGGGTGAACAGTTTGCGAGGCGGCGACTTAATAAGCCATGGTACTGTCACAGGAACCCATCTGATTTGGTGCTCGCAAAAACACAATGTAACACACACACACACACACCAGACATCATGCACAGACATGGACACACACGCCCGAGGACACCCCCACTGCTCCTCACCCCCCCCACCCTGTGTAGCTTTTAAGTGCGTTGGAAATCTTGTGTTGGGCCATCAAAGCGGCGCCCCAACCTTTAATGGCTTTACAGCTTGTTAGTTAGTTTTAGCTGCACAGGAGGAGGCTGTGTGTGTGTGTGTGTGTGTGTGTACATGTGTGTGTGTACGTGTGTGTGTGTGGGGGGGGGGGGGGGGGGGGGGGGGGGGTAAGCAGGACAGTGCTTAGGAGTACGCCCGTGGGAATTTGCATGCACAAGGATGACTGAAAAACACACATTTGTGGACATAGGTACACACACAGACCCACACACACACATCGGAGCAGGAGGGCGACCGTATATACTGCAGATAGACTCGTATACACCAACATGAGCGCGTAGTGAAGCAGCATGTCGATAGTCATCTCTCTTTCTGCCTCTCTCTGGGAGTCCGGCGAGGCCTGGCCTAATTGAGCTGGCCTCAGGAAGCCCATCATTAGCCCCGCTGCTCCGGTCACACATGGCCACCAGATGTGAGTCCAGCCACAATGGAACCGCCAGAGTGCCACTCTTCCTCCTCCTCCTCCCTCCCCTCCTCTCCATCTTCCCCTCTCTCTATCTGTCTCTCTCTCCAGCCTAATAAACTGGCTATTGTTTCCGCGCGGCCATTGTTCCCCGCCGAGCCCACCGCTGTCCGCCGTACGAGAAGTCATCCGGGCCTGAATGGGACGCTTTGTGCCGACAATAGACAGAAATAGGAGAGGGAGACAGTGTGTTGAGAGAGAGGGTGAGTGGGGGGGGGGGGGGGAGGAAGGGTGCCGAGTGAGGATTTCAATGCACCCTCTGGAATTTTTACGGCTTGTTTTTGCAGTTTCAGAATTTCGGCGGTGGCGGTGACGGGGCCGTGAAATATACGTCCCCCCCCTCCCCGTACCTGGCTTAATGCACCTCATGACTGGGACGACTGTGTGTCATATGTATGAGTGCGTTGTTGTAATGTTCTCTTCTTGTTAAGTGACCTCACGAGGGCACAGAGACTTTTCATTCAACGTTTATTTACGCACCAGAAACAGAATTCGTCCCATTCGTCCCCAGATTTCAGGTGAAGGTTGCATTCTGTTTTAGTCTTAGAAGGAATTTAATGTGGACACCCGGACATAGTGGAACAAAACACCCTGATGGGATTGTTTAAAACCAGGGGTTCGCTCCCCATTCACCCCCCGAGAGCTTTAACGAGGTCAGCTTCTGATGCCGGACCTCCAACGTCGATCCCCCCCCTCCCTCCCCCGCTGTGTGGAGTTCTGGTCCCGACCCCGTTGTGGTTCCGATGGTTTCAAAAGCGTCTGTTCTAATAAACTTTCGACCTGTTTTTTGCTGTTTTACAAGCGCATTAAATACACATTTGCAGCTCATTTAGACGCGTTGTGGCTGTAGCCGTCTTCGGCTTTTGCTACCTCTCGCTTTTTCTGCGGTCGCTCGTTTTAAGTGTTAATATGACCAATTACACGGTGCAGCTGTACACCAGTTTATATTTCTTGTTTGCGTCCGTGCCGGCGGCAGCTGTTCCCGGAGGCACTAAGTTTTCTACGATATCTCAGGAACGCCCCGAGGGAATTTCTCCCAAATTTGGCTCAAAACGTCCATGTGGAC
The DNA here is from genome assembly GCF_963514095.1 of Eutrigla gurnardus. Classification (NCBI taxonomy): domain Eukaryota; kingdom Metazoa; phylum Chordata; class Actinopteri; order Perciformes; family Triglidae; genus Eutrigla; species Eutrigla gurnardus. The sequence continues at coordinate 16,261,125 of NC_139932.1, forward strand.
TCAGTGATGATCTGATTAGATTACAGAAGGTCAAAGGTCACCGTTACCTCCACGTCCATCCAGCTCTCGTTAACATACCCAATTTCTTGAAATCTTGGCGCAAATGTGAAGAAGCTGGTGGTCAAAGAGCTCACAAAACCTAATTTGTGGACATAATTCAATCATGTATATGCTAATTATGACAGTTTCACAAGAAAATGTCTAATAGGATCAAATGATGAAGTGATGACGATTTGGACGTGGATGTGAACCAGCACTGTATGCTGGTTTATTCAAACTAAAGGGTCAAGTGCAAACTATAAAATAAAAACCAGCCGCAGACTAAAAGTAAACAAGTTTACACTATTTACATTATTCAGTGGAGACTTTATTATTATGTGTTACTTTGGGAAATCTCCAAAACGGCTAACTAATGTACACTGAAGCAGCGTCTCCATAACATTTCCAGTGTGTCGTCTCTGAAAATGTCTTTATCTCTCAGAGGTGTGTGTGTGTCTGTGTGTGTGTGTGTGTGTGTGTGTGTGTGTGTGTGTATGTGTGTCTGTGTGTGTGTGCGCGCGTGTGCGTGTGTGTGTGTGTGTGTGGGTTTAACAGTAGACGCAAGGCAATGCGTGATACATTTCGACGGCTGCCCTCGTTTGAGACAAATGTAATTATCACGCGTGGCTGAGTTTTTTCTTATTATTGAAAAGTTAAGTCGCTAATCTGTGAAGTTGCTCCTCAGCTGAATTAATTCAATTATCTGGCAGCGCGAGTGGATATCGAGGTTTGACGTTAATGTCTGTGCTCCTATTGCTGTGTGTGTGTGTGCATGCAGTTGTTTTTTTTATTAATGTGTATTAATGCATGTGTGTGTGTGTGTGTGTGTGTGTGTGTGTGTGTGTGTGTGTGTGTGGAGATGTGTGAGAATAGAAGCCATGTTTTCCAACTCCCACTGGATCAAGGCCTTTTATAATCCACTGAGCTGACATAATTCCACCTCACTTACAATGGATTTGTCTCTGCTTTGTCTCCTCATTATTGTTCTCATTCACATGATAAGCTGCTTCATGATGTCATTAGCATTCTCTCTTAGCCGCCGTGCTAACGGCACCAATATTTCAACTTCAAGCGCTGTGGAATTACAACTTTCCTGGCTGAAGGACAGTTGTGAGGAATCCAATTGTTGTACTTCTAAACACACAATAGACATTCTCTCTCTCTCTCTCTCTCTCTCTCTCTCTCTCTCTCTCTCTCTCTCTCTCTCTCTCTCTCTCTCTCTCTATTTTTAGACCAGCTGTCATACTCACCAGAACAAACGATCATCTTTGAATGTGCATTCAGTCAGCGAGAAGATATATATATATATATATATATATATATGGCTATTTCTCACAGGAAATGATGAACCATGACGATGCTGCAAATATGGAAACAGTTAAAAACAGACCCTCACATACAGTATGTCTGTTTATGGTATATAACTGGTCATTTACAGAGACGATAGTGACCCGTACTGGTTGCACTGGTGGACATTTAGAGCACTATCACTCTTTTTTTTTTTTACTTGTGCTACTCTGATGCCAGAACGAATGAAATGACGGTGTATTCATCTTAATTGGAAGAACTATTGATGCGTCCTTTATCAGTGGTGTGATCTGATATTTACAATAAGAACATCTCTCTTCTCGTCTCTTCCCCTCCGCCTCGCTCCCTCTCCGTCTCCGTCAGACATGCTAATGCTATCGACCCTCATTGGAAACAGGACAGAGCCATCTCCAGATAAGAAGACAATGCTTGCAGCGGCCCATGGATTTCCCCCTGTAGCTCTGAGAGGTGTGTTGCAGGCTGTATCGGAGTTCATGGGGTTCTCACAATCTGTTGTCTCACAGATTGTATTGACAGTCTCCTCTGGGCTCGGCCCGACGGTCTGTTTTCATCAAAGAGGACGGCAAATTGTAGAGTATGAGCTCGATGTCTGTCTGAGTCTGTGTGTGTGTGTGTGTGTGTGTGTGTGTGGCTGATTGACATTGTGTGTTTGCACCTACAGTACAGATGGTTACTTATACGCCCATTTTTAGGATTTTTTTCGCATTGAATATATTATTTGTTGTTTTTTTATGTATATATATATATATGTGTATATATATATATATACATTTGTGTGTGCAACAAGGTTGTGTAATTTATTAATCTAACGTCAGGTTCACCCACACAATGCAACTGCAGCGTCAAGGTTGGCAGAGACGGTTGCCGTGACAACGCTGGCAAACAATCTCTCAGATCTGGGCTTGTCTCTCTCCTCTCCTAAGAGGAAGGGAGGCTTTTTTTTTTGGCTTTATTCTTTTCTTTTTTTTCTCCCCCCGCCAGTAGAGTGGTGGATATCGATCGAGAATCGAACCCATGTCGCTCCGTACAGAGGCCTAATGCACTTACGCACCAAACCAGATGGAAAGCGAGGTAGGGACGGGGAAAAAAGGCGACTGAAACTAGACGAAAAAGAGGAAAGGGGTGGAGGAGGAAGTAAATCATTTAGGTTGTTACACTCTGCTGCTGCATGAGTGAGAAGAAGAGTGTAAACATGAAAAAAAACCACACACACCTGCACGTGCAATAAAGCACACCATCGGTATCCGCACGCTGCATGTGAGCCCTACCTGCTCAGCCTCCGCCTGTCATGCAGGAGGCAGGCTAGTTAAGTGAAACGTGTTGAGCCCTCTCAGGTAATTACATCTCCAAGCTAATGTCTAATTAGACGGCTCCGAGGGGACTCATCTGCACTGCATTAATTGATGCAGTCATTCCACAACACACACACACACACACACACACACAATGGCAAATTCACTCCCACTCCATCCACCGGCATTAGACAGCAGGTGGGCGTGTGTGTGTGTGTGTGTGTGTCTGATGGAGGCCTTGGAGGTGATTGTTTGCGTGCGTCGCCGGGACGATGACGAGGAACTGAGCTCATACGAGTTAACGCCTTGAATAAGGATGATTAGTTTGCTCATGCTCGTTGCTATTTTGTGTCAATATTTGTCCGTCTTCCTTCTTTAAATGTTTATCTTTGAAACCGTAGGAAAATCAACAATTACTATTTCACAACGTCTTTGACTTACTTTGCTGAAGCTTACATCCATTCACATGAATTAAGACTTAAGATCAGACACCTAATTAACCCTTTTTAAATCAGTTGGTCACAAACTGCAGTCAGAATGCATCGTTTCGGATTCCAAGCTTCCCTTTCAACACTTTTCCTTCTTTTCTTCCTGAAATGAAAACATAACCTCTCTGTCAACGGGAGAAGCCTCGATGGCCGACCAGGAGGTCCTCTCTTGCTCCGAGCGCATTTTAACAAGCCAGCGTGAAAAGACTAACTTATTCAGCCTCTGACACCAAATGTATTTTAACTTGCTGAGCCATCAGGGACACCCCCCTCTCCCCTGGTCTCCTAATGATGCAGTTTGGTGCTGTGGTAACTTGGAGATTAACTTTGACCCCAGTTTCACCCTCCCACGTCACCCAGGAAGCCTCTAAGATCGCCTGACGGCCCCCCGCGCCGTGTGTTTGCATGTGTCTGTACAGTATGTGTGTGGGGGGGGATCTGGTGACCCCGGGGTTGTACAGTAGTCATGAGAGGAAACTGCACTAATTCACCGTCCTACTGTGAACGTCTGCTGCTATTAAGGCCAACCTATCAGACGGCTCGTGCCTCCACGTCGCCTTTTAACTCTCAAAACACACTCGATCGGCTGGAATGACTTGTTTATTAAGACGTGTGTGTGTGTGTGTGTGTGTGCGTGTGTGTGTGTGTGTGTGTTTGTGTTCATTTGAAAGAATCTCTTCCTTTGAATCCATTGCAGGAATAAGGAAAAGTTGCATGTAAATGATAAATGCGTTCCATTTTTCTCCAGACAGGATTTCTATTTTGATACAGAATGCATGAAATAATCCGACCCCAGCGTCGATGCTAACGTTAGCCGTTGTGGCTATTGGGAGCTGCCCACCATTATTCCAATAGTCCTAATTTAACCATTGGACCGGAAATGTACCGTTACCCTGACAACAAGCGGCCAGTGTTACCAAAGTAGACCCTCTCCATTCAATAAACCTAGTGGCTTATTATTCTGCAGAATGACAGGAATATATCTATGACATCAATTTGAAGGAAGGATTTCATTGGTCAATATGTGTCATATGTGCACGCATTCACAAGAATCAGCAAAATCCGTTTTTATTTAGATGAAAGCAAATTCTTTGGTGGAAAATTCTTTTAGGCATCTCCATATTTAGATGTCTTCCTATATTATATAGCAAGCTCATCTTATTCTGGAGTATATTATTCTGGAACTATTCAGAAGGAGATGACTTTGTGTGTGTGTATCTGGGAGTAATACGTTCATTATATTCATGTATTCATACTTTACCTCTCTGTGCAGTAAATGAAGTTAAAGCTTAATGTGTGTGTAGCTAGATGTGTGTGTGTGTGTGCAGGCCTCTTTGACGTACTGTAAGGGAATCTCCTCTACGGCGTCCTCCTCCTCCTCCTCCTCCTCCTCGTATCTCCATCAGACCACAAGATGCAGAAATGTGCTCGCTAATTACAGCCATATAAATCAGCAGTTGTAATTATGCTAATTAGAGTGCTAACTTCCCCAGCAGAAGCCTACACAAACAAAAGGGGCGACGGTATCAGATGATGCGGCGTGTTAACGAGCTTGTCAACTTATCTGACACGCGCTAATTGCTCCGCGGGACTTCCTCTGTGTGTCGGGAGGAGGAAGGAGCGTCGGAGTTGGGCGGGTTTTTAAGGTCACGGCACCTTTTTGACCGGGACGACCTTCAACCTCCACGTTAACGGCGTTTACCTGCGTCACGTTAAACACTTGAATCATTTCAATCGTGAGCCTCACTCACAAAACACACTCTTTCTATTCATTTTGATGTTAAAGTGCCTCTCCAGTTAGACGCGGCTCGTCATTAAAACGTTGGTAGCATCCGTGCATATAGACTGAACTTCCAGCCCCGTAAATACAGATCACAGATCAGACGCAATGATCCCACGTTTCCATATGCTTTTAAAGCGTTACGTTCCGCTCCACCCGCCAAGACCTTTCCGATAAAACCACACGATTACATACATTACCCAGAATGCACCAGGGGGTCAAAGCGGCTGATGAATCTCTAATGTATGGCTGTTTTTGTTGTTTCGCTACCAAGCTGAAAAAGTGAAGATAAAACTGAAAAGCTTTTATGACACGTGGGTAACAGAAGGATGTGACCCATCGGAGGCAGGCGGACCCGATCAGGACCCCCGTTCCTCTCCAGCAACACAACTTGCCCCCTGAAGGTATCCCTGAGTCCCTCGTCAACGAGCACAGTTGCTAAAAACGTTGCTCTGTGCATGACTACCACCTGCTGTCTACCTCCGTCTCCTCCCTCCTCCTCCCCTCTGTCTCTCCACCTTCCCCCGGCTGCCCCGCTCTCCCCCCGTTTTCTCCTCCTCTGACAACAATTCATCAGTGGTATCCAGACACTCGCTGTTATTTCCTTCTGATTTCTGAGGCCTCTGTCAGGATATTTGATGATTAGGGGCCCTTTCCTAACCTCACCGTAATTATTTTACCTCTTCTTACATGAATAGAAGCTCTCTCTCCTCTCCTCTCTTGTTTTTCTCTCCCCTCTCTTCTCCCCTCAATCTGTCTCTCTGTTCAGTCTGCTGTGCTGAGAGGGCATCATTACGGAGCCCGTATTTGAGTCATTTTGATTTAAGCAGCCAGACAATGGCCTGTTGATTGAAGAAACCAGAAGGCAGACAATAGGGTTCAATGCTACATAATGCGCCACCATTTTTTCTGAGCTCCCCGTTTTCAGAAAAGGGCCCCGGCTCTCCATTGTGCCTCTCCCGGAGGGGAAAAAACGGTGCTTGGGGAGGAGGAATATTTTCCCGTGGTATGTCATTATTTTGCAAATTTCTATTATCTCATCATGTTGTCTTCATTGTAATTGCAGCTAATTAGGAGGCTAGTTAGGAGCCCGGGCTTTGAGGCTCGGCTCGGCTGCTGAAAGGAGCCCACCGATTATGGCCCCGACAAGAGAGGAAGCAGGAGAAAAGGGGAGATTAATGCTGTTACCCAGGAGACACTGGCTTCCATCTGCGGGGAACAATGCAGTTTTGTTTTCCTGCTCAGATCAACAGAATGGGCTCGCTCTGCTCTGCTCCGCTTGGCGACAATGTCCAATTCTGTCTTACCGGGGCTCGGGTAGAAACCCCCCTCCCCCGTCTCCTCACCTACCCCGCTCTCACCCCCTCCCTCACCCCTCCAGTGGCTTTACCTTCCCTCCCTCATTCTCAGCACCTTTCTCCCTGCGTTCAGCGGGCCCTGACTAAAAAGCTTAGCGCCCTCGGCGAGCCAGCCAGCGCCAGTGACTGAGAGCTCTCACACACCCCCAGGATCAGATGAAAGCGGCCCGATGTGTGGATAGAGTTCCCAGGTTGCGGGAGGTCGTGCCCTTGTCACACACGGAGCTGCGAAAGCTTTTTTTTTTTTTTTTACTCCCCAATCCCCGCCGAGCTCCAGAGCACTTAATGAAATAATATACTCTGTCGCTTTTGCTCTTTCTTCTTCCCCCTGATTTCTCTCTTCTTCTTCCCCCCGACGCCACCACCGCCGCCGCCTCCCACACCGGTGGCTGAAGGCAGGGGCCCCCCTTGTCTCAGAGCAGGGGCCCCCATGGACACCTTCTTTGGGAAAAAGAGAAGGAGAGGGGGAGCACAATGAGAGAGGGAGCCTAGTTTGGTACAGTACAAACACACGGAGCACAGAGAAATGAAAGGCCTTTGTGTGGCTTCGTCAGGGGGGAAAGGACACTGGGAGAGAGAGAGAGAGGGAGAGAGACAAAGAGTAAGAGACAGAGAGAGGGAGGAGATGGCCGACCGGATCACATGACGCACGGCATTGTGATCCTGAGCGAGAGGTTTGGAGCGGAGCATCCCTCCATCTGGTCAAAGAAGGGAGAGAAAAACGGAGAGATAGAGGGGGAGCAAACAGGGAGAGAATGAGAGGAAGTATTGAGTAAGTGCCAGCGACATCTGCTCCCGTGGGCACAACAATAAAACTCCCTCTAGATCAGCCTCACACCATATATACACATCGCACAATGCATCGGCCTCCGAGGCACAAACATGTACGTGTTGGTGGCATGGAGCCGGCCAACGCGTATCTGTTCACCTACACATGATCCAAATTAGCTCAACGCAGAGACACCGTCTCCAAATTTATTCATTTTAGCTCTTTTTAAGCTCTGTAGACCTTTTAGTACTTCCTGTAAACTCTTGCATCTTTGCTGCGTTCCACTCAGGACTCCAGATGCTTATTTAACACTTCCATGTGCTCTTGCTTTATTAAAAAAAGAAAACAAGTTGTTCTCATTATTCACATATTCTGTTTTGCATGCAATCTGCACTGTTTTGTTAAAGTCCAAACGGAAGGAAAGTGTTGCGTGGTAAGAAAAAGAAAAAAAAGCAGCCTACTTAAGCATCTTGTCTGGAAGTAATTGCTGGGTAAAGTCTCTGTGATTTGACCCCTGTTACATCCATAGCATAATAAATGGTAAATACCAGTTGTTTCTCAGTGAAGAATAAGAAAAAAAACCAAACGTATGGCTCTGATTCGCCGCCATACCGTGCCATATGAAGATGAATAGATGGGATGTGGACGTCGCTACGCGGTTGCCGTGCGTCCTGTGGTCACGAGCCAGACGAACACTGTTGGTGCAATCAAACGTGTTCCCGTGCGATACAATGAAAGAAATCGACGCGGAAATCCCGGCTATTTTATTCTTTCAGATATCTCGCCTTTGGTACACAACACATGCCTTGTTTATATTTTATCTGTTAAGTATTTTTTTGGCCGAGCACTTGTTTTGGATTGGCTGGGAGAAGACTGAGGAACAAAGGACCTCCCTCCTCCTCCTCCTCCTCCTCCTCCTCTCCAATCGGGCTTTTGAAAAGTTGGACCTGAATAGTTGCAAAGTTATATGTACCTGCATCTGAAAAAAAAGGCGACAAAACTTTAATCAAACAGCTCTGAAATGCTAACAGATTCTGAAAGCGCACAGACAAGGTAATCTGTGTTGTTTAGGGACCGCGGCGTGCCCCGCTCGCCATTTATCTTTGTGGAGGGGGAAAAAAAAATGTCTCCCTGTTGCGTTTAATGTGTAGTCAAAGTGGAGAGGGCGAAACGCTACTCTCTAATTTCGCATGTCATCTCTCTCCAAATCACTTCAAAGATGAGGCCCTTGCCAAAAGATTTCCTTCCCTTTTTCCTCCTCGAATTTTCCCTTTTCTCTCCCCCTTCTCTTTTTTTTTTTTTTGCCGCCTTTTCTTGTTCCCCGAGTTGCCGTCGCCGCCGCCGCCGCCGCCATCGCTCGGCGCCAGGAAATCGCGGGCATCTAAACAGCAGCGCACAATGTCGTAAAAAACAAGGGAGGGGGGCTCTAGAGTTTTACTTTCAGATGTCACTCCAACAGCACACATCTGCTACGTGCCGTGCATCTGCTCGGCTCGCCCGTCTCCGCTGATTGAACTGAAGACAGAAAACATCCTCATTATCGCGGGCAGCGAGCGAGCCGGGCTCCCCAACAACCCTTTATAACGCACGTGCACGTCCACACGTGCACGCCGCCCCGGTGCCAATCACCCCTGTGTCACAGTACACCGCCATTGTGTCAGCGGTGCCCGAGAGCCTGTCTGTCTGCCTGTCTGTCTGCCTGTTCTGGATATTCTGGTCAGATCTGAGACGGAAATTCAAAAAATGTAAATGACCACATTTATATGCATATATGTATGTTTTATACATATTAAACCGTACGGAGAACAAACGTCACGGACTAATTGGGGCTACAGTTCATGTCCACTGGTTTCTAATGATATATTCATTATTTTATTGTGCGTCGTTATGTGTCCTAAACTGACAGTTTCTGCAACGTCCATTTTTCTTGACCTCAAAATGATGATTTAACATCATAAAGTTGGCATTGTCTCGAGCTCATCCATCTGTGAGTTAAGGGGATTTGGAAACGCAGAATAAGTTCAGATGTAGGGAAGGTTTAACCCTCTTGACTGATCAGCTGTTTCCGCTGTCCGAGTCTTCTCTGATGTAGAGAATGAAACATGGCCGATATCGGCCGACGTCCATGCTTTGCCTTCAGCTCCAACTTCTGACCAAACCACAGTATGTTGATGTAAATGTGTCCAATTCCTTCTTCCAACGTGAGTCCTGCTGAAGCTTAAACAGCTCAACAGATTAATCTTGGTTCAGTGTTGGTCTGAAGTCACCTTAAGGTGCATCTTCCAGGTATTATGAAGGTGACATCAGCCTCTAGATACGAGCTGAGCAGTCAGGGATCGTCGAGGGGAAATCCGGAGTGGCCAATCAGATTTCACCTCATGAAACCGCCTCCCGGTCACTAAACCGCCCGGTCCATCGCAGAGCGAACGGAGCCTCGGCTTCTCACCCTCACCTACCGACGCCGTGGTGATTAGTGGTAACTGTGGCAACCGTCGCTAGTGTCAGACATTAATGGCCACATTTCCAGGCCTGTTGCCAGTATGAAACAAAGCCTTTTTTTTTTCCTCCACGTCGTCTGCTTGTAGCCGCCCCTTTTCCTCCGACTCTGTCTTCACTGATCTGGTAGTTTGCATCATGACCACTACTTTTATTTTTATTCCCCTTACTGCATCTTGATATCGATGCTAAAATTGTCTTGACATTAGATGCCCTTTCGGTGCCCGTGTGCAGAAGGCTGCCAATGCTTCCTCTCCACACACACACACACACACACACACACAATGAGTGTCACAGGCCTCCGCAGACAGGCCGATTAGGACGGATTTATGAAACGAGGGTTGGGGAAGGCAGAAGTGAGCGGGGGAAGCGTGCCAACGCAGCCAGCTGAGCTTGTGTGTGGGAGCTGTATTAGCCGGCCGGGGTCAGCGGGGTGAAGCCGTTCACCAGGTTAATAGCTACAGAATGAAGTGAGGAGTCGCAGCGGGGCGATGAGGAGGACTTGGGATGGGTCCAAGAGGGAGAAAAGGGTAAAGATAAGTTGAGGAGGAGGGTGGGATTGGGGGACGGATGAAACAAAAAGGAGATGGAGGAGAAGACATGGAGATGAGGTATCAGCTTAACTGGGGGTGTGGAGGCTTGGCTGGGAAAGAGAGGGAGCGAGGGAGCCGTGGAAGGAGATGAGAAAAGGAAATAAATCAATCGGTAATGACGGAGGTGAGGACGGTAATGGAGGGAACGGAGGGCGACTGATAAGAAAGGAGACGTGGGAGAGTGAATAATCAGAGGAAGTGAGTTTTTCCTTCCAACTCCGCACCGGAGAGGGTCTCATGACGAACGTCAGACATTGAGTTAATACACTGTTATGGGTGGGAAGCGGCGCTCGGCCTGACAGAACGGTGTAGTCATGTCTTGTGTTGCTGTGGAGGAGCTCCGTCATGTCTGAGGGAGTTACTGGCGGCGTCATCGAGACGTTATGGGTTTGGGCTCGGAGGATCCGTGACACAAAGCCTCCGCTACAAACATGGTGCATTGAGGTTTGTTTGAAAACACGATTGAATTGGAAAGAGTTGATGCACTAAAAGTGCAATATAGTGATCTCTGCTTCTTTGGTTTTTACCACGACACCAAAAATCTGTCTCAAAATAATTTCAGAAACCAGAGAAGAGTTTTTTTTTTGCTTAAAAACTGGCTGAAATGACGATTATCGTCATGATCATAGGATCACTTCTGTCAGTTTATGGCAGAGGAACACCAATGCTGGTTATAATCAAATGTATTTGCAAATTAGCAAAGCATAGAAACGATCATTAGCAGAGTAAATCCACCTTGCCTTCTTGCCACGGGGGCAGAATCCCGGAGGCATCATTGAAACTCTCTGTGTTTAGATCGAGGACACGGCTGCATATTTACTGTTTGTCCTCACTTTTATTAAAAAATAAAAAAAGTAGGTGCATTTGACTGTTTGGATCCCTCCGTCTCATTACGGTGTGAGATTGATCCCGGAGTAATTTATGCACGTGAGACAAACAGTGCAACGAAAGCAAATTAGGCTTCACCTTATTGCCTTTAAAAGAGCATTCCACATCAAGAAGAGCCACTTTTAATGATAAATTCAAATGTTTTTATGTAAATATTGTTCTATTTACATGACAAGTGAGCGGGGAGCGAGTCCCTCCGGTAGACGCCCCGCAAACGTAAGGTGAAGACGAATGAGAATCTGAACCTCTGGACGGGTTAAATGATTAGATTCCTGCTCAGGCACGACTGACTGTGTGTGTGTGTGTGTGTGTGTGTGTGTGTGTGTGTGTGTGTGTGTGTGTGTGTGTGTGTGTGTGTGTGTGTGTGTGTGTGTGTGTCCACAGTCTAATGACTGCGCTGTCTGCAGAGAGCGGAACACAGGAGGGAATTAGTCGTCATTGCATATCAAAGGGTGAGCCATTAGAGACATAGGGTAGGGTCTTCCTAATGAGGGGGGGGGTACCGGTGTTTGTGCTGGTGTGCCGTGTTTGCCTGGGTCACATTCTTAGACACACACCTTCAAAAGCTTTTCTTTTTTTGTTTTGTTTTTCCTACATATTGTGTGACCTGTCGTGTGTTTAGGGAAAAGGTACTCATCCCCGATGCATGTATATTTATATGTATATTTATATATATATATATAATTATGTAGACGAAGTCAGAGGCAGCCACGCTGCCTTGCCAGGGCCCTCTGGCAGGCCTCGCCGTGCCTCTCAGTGTGGCACGGCGTGGGCAGAGGTGCCAGCGAGATGCCAGGGCTTTGTGTGCCACGCTAGATCAGCGGCATGTACGCGGCACCCAACGAGCCCCGAGGGTGGAGGGCTTCACCTACCTCCACCTTCCATGCATACATCCCTGTCTGTGTGGCCACCGCGTTCTCTCTGCCGCTTTATTTCTCTGTGTAGACCTGTGTGTGTGTGTGTGTGTGTGTGTGTGTGTGTGTGTGTGTGTGTGTGTGTGTGTGTGTGTGATTGGCGATGCCCTCTGTGCCATCTGCAGCAACCCCCACGCCCACCTCCCACCTTCCCACTCATCACAAGGGTGGGCTTAACCATCTGTGTGCCAGCGTGTTCCCACAGTGAGGGGAGGGGGGGGGCAGGGGTGAGGTGGGGGGGGTCAGAGTGGTCTCAACCAAAATAAATGAAGGATTGACATGTGAGAGCAATAAGAGCACAGGAGATCTGGTCTAAGATGATCCTCCTGCATTCACACAGTGTGTATGTGTATATATGTATATATATATATATATATATATATATATATATATATATATATATACTTACATACATACAGGGCTAGAAGCTGCCGTCCAGAGGGAGTCGGAGAGAGCAGCAGCGGAATAAGTGTCAACAACTCCACAAGCAACATTATAAGAAGCCGATAGTGAGAGTGGAAAGGTCAAGGGTCAACGCCACGGCGCTCTGATGGTATTCCTCTGGGCAAGAGATGCTGATATGGATGGAGGAGACCCGTACTTCTGTCATGTTTACCCAGGGCATATGAAGGAAAATCTTCATGCATTATATATGATGTTGAACGAGTAGAGTTTGAATACGTTTATATGATTGTATCATATTTTTATATGGATTTATTGAATGGGGGCGGAGCCGGAAGTCGGCCGTTTGGGCGTTTCTACATTTGACGAGTCGTGACTTTTTCTTGACGCAGACGTGAGCTGTTCAGGTTCTCTGGGAGATTTATACATATATTTATGTAAAGCGTCCTTGGGTTTCTTGAAAGGCGCTCTATAAATTAAAGCTGTTATAATTATGATTATACCGTCTTTTATTATATATGTTTATTATACAGAGGGATCAGACAGGGTTCTGTCATTTTTTACTAGCCTGTAATGCAACATTATTTAAAAGTTCTCCTAATCTGCTCTTTTTATTAACAGAATATTATTTTAGAGGACTAGAAGAATTTCATCTTAGATGAAAGCAGTGATATGACTAGTTAAATGATTATTTAACCAGCAAGTCTAATCTTTTAGGGCACTAAAAATCCCAATTTTCCTGGGGGAAGACTCCATAAATCAATATCCCCTATAATATCTCTTTACTGTAGACATGACGGATGTGGGCTAAGACATGTGGATTAAGTCATGTAGCGGAACTGACTTTTTTCCACTGGATCGGCAGGAAAAAAAACCTCTAGATGAACTAAATCGGCCACAGTGCAGCTGCTGTGACTCGGCTGGATTTATTATCCCAAAAATGAATTAGAAATAAACATTAAAAAAAAAATCTATTTTCAGCAAATGATATAATTTGTAACCTAATTATTTTAAATGATAATAACAGACGTCTGTCTGACCGAGCTGGCACGCACCTTCCCGTATTCATATGACTTCCGAGAATAGAAGAAACCGTCGGCGGTTCCCAGACTCTAACTTTTCCACTTGTAGAGCCGATGCTCCCGACTTTCTCAGCTGCTCCCATGAGCACATGATCCAGTCCCACCCACTTTAATCAGTGGCATCCGAGTCAGAAACTCCTGTTGTCTCTCCTCCCCACCGGCTGCCTCCTCTCTCCTCACTTTGCTCTTTAAAGTAATCAGCCGATTCATTTTTTAAACATCTGAACTGATTGTTTCGTTAAGTGAAGGAAAAAGATGACTTTTTGAGACTTTCGAGGGATCTTCTCCGTGAGCGTCCGTGAAGCTGCAGTTATACTTCATATTTCACGATGTAACAAAAGGATTTGAACCTTTATTAGATCAACATATAGAAATACGCCACTTCTGATACGATTACGGGGTCGTCAAGTGATGCAGGGTGTGTCGTCTTCCCTATAGACGCTGGTTGTGGTCTCCTTTCAGCTCCTCTGAACCCTGCGGTGACATCACCGAGACGACACCCGTTGTTTCGTACAGTCTGTGGTTACGTCTCGGTCACCTCCTCATGACAACGTGACCATAACACATATGGTGCAATAAAAGTGCAACACGACTTCGCTGAAGGGGAAGCGCGTGAAACGACCACTGGAGGTGTGAAACTGACCCTCAGCCGTCGTGTGAAAAGAGCGTTCTGCAAAGTGTTAAAACACAAATTGTTGAATATAGGCTGTTTGGTTTCGGACGCATGCAGAGGCTTCCCCACGCTGAACCGATATAGAAGTCTGATGCAAACGGCTTCTGTTGAAGGGTGGTGAGTTGCGGTCTGGTAATGGCGGCGTGTGGGTGTCGGCTGCACGCTGCTTAACGGAGGCTGCCGGGCTGTGAGATGTTTAGGAAGCTTGGCCACATCTGGAGTGGCGACGGGCCAAATGGCTCGTCGCCTCAAACCTCAGGCAGCTCTGTTCTCTTTCTCCTGTTTCCGCTTCTCCTCCCGTCGGCCTCCTCCACTAGTTTAACTCGTCGCTCATCAACTTTCGCCATCTTTGTTTTGGGTCGTACCAAAATAGTGGAACGCCTCCATGCATGTCCCGTGCACTACCTGACACACACACACACACACACACACACACACTTCTGTGTATTGTCCTTTATCACACGTGGCCTTGAAGATGAGAAAGACGCAACAAAAAACAGGAAAGAAGAACTCTGAAGTGTCAAACCTCACACCCAGTCTGCTCGGCGATAAGATTAGATGTATTTTTCCAGCTGTGACATAGAAAATGGAAGTGGATTATTTAGCGGGGGGAAAAAAAAATATGACAGAATTAAATTAAAACTTGTAGGCGTTATTGTTAAGCAAAGGAACAGAGGGGGCTTAAATATATAGGCTCAGCATAGCCCTCAGGCAGTGGATAGCACAATCTCCTCTGCTCTTGTTCTCACCAATGGACTTAAAAACACACACACACACATAAACAGCCTTCCAGGACCACAAAGCCTGTGTAGAAAATCAGAAAATCATTTCCTCTTCACTCTAGATTTCCTCACGCTCTCTCTCGGCTCTTCTGTTCTCTCTGTCATCCCCCTTCCCCCCCCCAAGCGAGTCCACAGGGGGCTGCCTGGGCGCATCAATCCAGGGTTGAGCTTGTGCCTTGACGTGGAGAAACAAAGTGCAGAGATTTGGTGCATAAACATGTGTGCTCTTAAAAAAAAAAAAAAACGTCTAGTGAAAGAGCAGAGAAGGGGGGGAAGGATGCCAAATCCCCCCATTCAGCCTCAGACCGAAGGAGGCTGCATCCTGACAGCTTTGAGGTGGAGGAGGGGGGGGTAAGGGGATGGAAAGAAGGGGAAGAATGAGAAGGAGGGAGAGTGATGGAGGAGGAGGAGGGAGATGAAGAGGTAGAGAGAGAGAACATCAGCTCCTAGGGAGAAGAACAAAGCTCGGGGAGTCTCAAAGTGATAAACCGCCGTGGTTTCATATTTAGAGATGTTTCTGTGATATAATGAGACAACTTTAGGTAAACGCAACAAAACTACTTTCCCACAAGACACAAAGTCCTGTGCTTGTTTGACCCCTCCGTCCCATCGTTAAAAGCCCAGTGTTTCTCATACGGATGCTGAAGGGACAGCCACTGCCAAATGGTTGCTAGGTGACGACCTGGGAGATAACATGGTACCACGAATAAACAGCAAAACTAACAGGGCAACATAGTGGTCAGATGGTGAAAAAGTTAGGTCAGGTTTTAGGTTTTATTATGATTCTTTCCCCCGTCATACTTTATTTATTGTTGTATTGTAATAAAGCTAAATAAGAGCAGGAAGACAGATACTATTCGGAGCTTCTCAGTCATTATCCAATGACATCACTGGGATTCATTCAGAGGCTTTCTGGTCAGCCAATGAGCATCAAGGATCTTTAACATATTTAAACCATGTTATGTGTCTCTGCTGTCGTCCACCCTTCCATCACCCTCCCACCCGTATCTCTTTCTATGACTCCCTCCACAGTTGGCCAATCAATCTAATCGATGGGGTCAACACACGTTGAGCAATACGTTGCTGCCGATTGAGCAACATGAGGTTCAGTGAGTGTATCTCTTCAACCTGGTTCCAGTAGAAATATCCCTCTGACCACCTTCTGGTCTGTCATGTATCTAACGTCTCACACGAGTGGGTGCTTCGGGGTGGGGGTGGGGGGGGGGGGGGTCCATGTCTTTCTGCCAACTGGTTTCTCCCTCCGCTTCCTTGATTAATTCTCCTTCTTTTATGTCTGCGTTTGAGTCCCTCAAGGCCTCCGGGTCGGCCGTTAATTGAAGAGAGAGGATGAGTTCAAGGAAAACATTCTCAGCCAGGTAGCCGAACAATCGCGGTGTGTTTGTGTGTGAACGCCGCGTTGTGTGTGTCCAAGGTGTCTGGACAGGTCTTTTTTTTTGGGGGGGGGTTATCATGCACCCTTTTCCTTTATCTTCCCAGGCTAGTGTTTCATTAACCCCGCTGTGACACAGACTCCCTTTCATTTGCTTCCTGCATTGTTCGCTCCAGCCACTCGCTCTCTCTCGCAGCACTAAAGATTACTAATAAATAAGTGACACCACAAACAATCCATGTTCCCTCAGCCATAATTAACTGACTTGATGTTTTCAAGGAGAGAAGGAGGTGGGGAGGGGGGGAGAAAGAGAGAAAAAAAATCCAGCTAATTAGGAATGAGTTAAGATTCGCACAAAGAGTACGGATCGTTAATTAATTTTTCCACGCAGCCATTGTCGGAGGGGAAGAAAACGGCTTTGTTTACGGGCGGAGCGTTTTGGAGGCGGCGTGCAAAGTACGGCAGGGAAAGGTGCCTGACACACACACACACACACACACACACACACACTGCAGTCCATATAGAGTGCCGAAGCGGAAGCAGGAAGTAACGGCGCCATGGGTCCTTTCGGAGCGAAAAAAATGAATGGTGTTCAATGGACGGAAAATAATTATTATCTGATCCCCCGGTCGTTATGCCTTGGATTACACAAATGTTGTTTATAGGCTTAAATTATAATTTTCCATGTCAAGAGTTTGACCGTTTATTGTGCAATTCTTCAGTTAAAATTCATTGAGAAAACACAATGATAAAGACTACATGTTGTGTCGCGTATGTGACGTCACGTCATCGCCCTTTTCCCTCCCCATCGGCGAAGTTGAGGCTCTCCACATGACCCGACTTATAGTGGTTCTCCCCCCTTTCGATACTTTTATTCTGCCCTTGGAAAAAAGCGGTGAAGTGGAGCAGAGAAACAGCCATCTCGGCGGACTTCGGACTCGGCGGGTGGTGACGTATATCATTCGCGACGAGAACAGCGAGGAGCTGTAGTTCACAAAGCGGCTCACACAAAACCTAACTTTATCAAAACTCTTCGCGCTTAATTGTCGTCTTCTTTGCGTGAAAAATTTTCTTTAAATATCACAAAGAACATATGTGAAATCCATGGCACAATTCAAACGGGACCAGAAAATAATTTGTATCTACCCATTGAATCGCATTGATATTTTTTTGCTTTTGAGGACCCATGTCCCGGAAATGGAGGGGCGGGACTTCACCACTCTATAGAGTAGCCTTGAGCGGCGGCAGAAAAACCTCAAGAGTGAAACAAATGGAAAAATCTGCCATCTGAAGCAGTTCAGTTTAAGGTTAGCACCTTTTAGTTCTAATCATACCTGCGATATATCCCCAAACTGTTGAATCAGGTGTGCACCTGGCCTCGCCTCACCGACACGTTAGACCTGTTTGTCTGTTATGTTTTTGGTCTCGACCCTTTTTCCTGCCCGGGGCGGCGGATTGATGGGTTCTTTGGGCGGCGCGGCATCGCTCCAGATCTCCAGAGAGACGGAGTTGCTTGAAAGTGTAAATGAACACGCACACGTCTCCATCCGTGTCCAAGTCAGTTCAAGTACCACAGGATAGAAGGTGTGTGTGTGTGTGTGTGTGTGTGTGTGGGGATGAGAGCCCCCCGCCTGTATTAAAAGGGACCCTGGCAGCAAAAGATAGCGGCGCTATCTTAATGGCTTCTGCCGCCTGCCACTCAGCCTTCAGACGGGGTCCTCCGCCTGCACGTGTCTCCCCACGATAAAGCCGTTTCACAGGGGGCTCGCGCCTCTCCGCGCTGGCCTCTCCTGCCTCTCCTCCTCTGCCAGGGAGGAGAAGAAGAAAAAGATGCCAGAGGTATTGATATACGAGCTCACCCCGAGACTAGAGAGGAGCTGCGAGCGAGAGACTGACGGGGAGGAGAGGGGGAAAAAAAATAAAAAAAGAAGAAGCATTCACACACCACAGGCCTTCATGCTTCTACATTTCTGATCATATCTGGAATCTTTTAGAACACTGTCCTATGATGTTACCTTAAAAAGACGATAAGGTTTGTAGGGAAACAGTATGTTTGTTTCAGTGGAGCTGCATATTTTTGAATGCATTTTGGCTCCTGTCCACTTGTCGATTAGAAATGAGGCGTCTCTTAAGACACTCCTCAAGTTTTCCATCTGGCTTTCTTTCCATTGTTGTGTCTCGGTGCCATTAATGTATTAATGCTGGCTCAGTCCGCTGCCGTGTGTGCGTGCCAGAGTTATAACTGTCAGGTGACTAATGTGGCGTCGCTCGGTCCACTGTTATCCACTGGTAGCTCGTCCCCGAGGGAGCGCCGCTGTCGACGGTGAACCTGCAAAAATAAAACTGGATAATGTTCAACAAGTCGTGTTTTTTAATTGTATTTTTAAACCTCTCGGCGTAGATTATAGGCACATAGCAGCTCTTCTTAACGTTTCCCGCCAAGCCAGATCTTGACAGAAATTCTACAAAACTGCTGCCAAAATTTGGAGCCGCGCCGTCCCAGAATTTTGATTCACGGCAACAAATCGACTCGTTTCCCTCCGATATAAATGCAAAATATGTCATTTTCTAGATGTGATCTTGCTCTCCGGCACAAAAACCCTCTCAGGTCCATAACTACTGATTTGCCACATTGTGTCCGAAGTATGCGTCTCTTCATTTGCATAATATGTTTGCCTGACTGTTTGTGAAAATGTGTGTGTGTGTGTGTGTGTGTGTGTGTGTGTGTGAGTCTTCAGGCTTTTTGGGTTGTTTACTGCTGGTCTCTGCCTGCCCCTGCACATGGTTGGCCCCTAATGCACTACAGCTGTTAGGGTCCCGACACACAGGGGCCTCCCATCAACGGTTTCATTGTAATGGACTCTGTGTGTGTGTGTGTGTGTGTGTGTGTGTGTGTGTGTGTGTGTTTTCTCCTGTGTTTGTGAATAAGCGTGTGTTTTGTCGTGTGTCCGTTCTTTAATCATTGTGATGTTTTTGCTTTTCTTCTGGGTATTTTTTTGTTCCTGTCTCTGAGATGGTGTGTTTCATTGTATGTGTGTGTGTGTGTGTGTGTGTGTTGCATATCCTGTCCTCATACTAGCAGCTTTGTGATGTGTCGCCTCCCTCTCGTCCTTCTGCAAACGCGGCTCGTATTCTGAACGTATGCATCACTTAACAGGCCTCTTTTGTTTCCCGTCCAGGTGAAACAGTCCCCCCTTTTCTTTTCTTTTCTTTTTTTTCTTCCCTGTCACTTGTTCTCTCCCTGAACACAGTGCACCCGGGCGTCCTTGTTCATTCACGTGCCCTCGGCGCCGTGTTCTGACTGCAGATGATGGCTCACACCTGAGATGCCGGTCAGCCCTGATCCTCCACGTCACCTGTGTGTCGCTTTACAATTCACTGTCGTGAACGTGAACGCGTCTGAAAGGAAAGCCGCCGTTAGCCGTACCCATTGTGGGAACGCTAATGACATAAACATCTATTCAAAGTATGACGAGCCTCATTCCCATTCACTCAGCTGGGCTTGGACCAGGTTAGGCCCGGGTCAGCACTACTCCATCATGTTGGCCCTGTGCCACGGACTCCGCTGCCTAATGGAGAAATTAAGTTTCTATTACGCACAAATGAGGTCGCCATTGGTTTTGCAGCTGTTTGCGGGGTCAAGGAGAGACGCCGTCGCCAACCGGTGCTCGGTTTAGTCTGTATCCTCCCTCCATTTCACCAGAACTCAATTCAGTACGCAGAAAGCTGATGTCACTGATTGTTGTTGGCATTGATATATTTATATCGCTGTGTTATAGAGCGTGTGTGTGTGTGTGTGTGTGTGTGTGTGTGTGTGTGTGTGTGTGTGTGTGTGTGAGACTAGAGAGAGATGTTTCCCTGCCTGATTAAAATCAGAGGTCACATCAGATCAAGCAGCGATGCTCCTCAGCTCTGCTACCTGTTGCTTCAGACAGACGGTCTAGTTAGTTTGAGAACTCTCTCAAAGCCTCTGAAACTTGAAAGAAAAAAAGAACAAATCTCCGCCACCTACGGCTTGGCGAGGTAACTGAGGTCACGTCTGTCGTCTTTTCTACGTAGAAAAACATCAATATAACAGCTGAAAAGTCCTTAAAGTCTTTTTTTTTTTAAATGAAAATGTCTCTCTGCTCAGGAAACACTGTGTGTGTGTGTGTGTGTGTGTGTGTGTGTGTGTGTGTGTGTGTGTGTGTGTGTGTGTGTGTGTGTGTGTGTGTGTGTGTGTGTGTGTGTGTGTGTCAGTCTGTCAGCTCTGCTTTTCTCTGCGCTCTCCAGAACAATAGCTGGATTGGCCGTATGTGTGACACGTAGACCACACACCCCTAATAGTGACTGACAGCACTAAGGGCTGGAAGCAGCATGCACTGGCACACACACACACACACACACACACACACACACACACACACACACACACACTGTACAGTACATACACCTGAGGACACAATGGGTGTGGGTGATTGGTGAGGGTTTCAGTCAGATTGTATGTGTGTTTTGTCAGTTTGGTGTGTGTGTGTGTGTGTGTGTGTGTGTGTGTGTGTGTGTGTGTGTGTGTGTGTGTGTGTGTGTGTGTGTGTGTTCACTCATCCATGTGAGCTTGGGCATATGTTCTGTTGAAAGTGTTCAGCTGTCTCCTTTGCAACAGAACTGTTCCACGTCGTAGAATCAAACGTCTGCTCCAAACAAAAGGGAAAAAAGGAAATGGAAGTCTGTCGACGTTGTAATTGTCGTTTTTTTTGTGGCCGTGGCAAAGATGGAAGGTTCTGATTGGCTGGAGGGTGTGTGTGCGTATTACCTCGTCACTGCTCTATGTTAATACCTATGGCTATGCATATAGGATTTACAGTATAATCCAACATATTTGTTGGAATTAGATCGATCGTTATTGTAAAAACACGTAGAGATCCATAATTAATGCGGTTTAAATGCATCAGAAATGTGATTTAACCTTTGTGGACAGAGATATAGATATAATATAATCAGGATGCATCGTATCAAGGCTCGTTTTTTTTTTTTACCTCCGCCTGTTGGTTTTATCCTGTCGGCGAAGCGAATCGTGCCAAAAAGCATGACACATGTCAAAGAGGAGCACAAAACCAGCTTGACTTCAGCGGCGCAGTGGAACCAAAGGGACAGTAAAAGGCGCTGTGACAACACAAGCTAACCAATTAAGCACGGCTGAGTCCGAGGCATTCCAAATATGTAGTCCGAGTATTACTTTTAGCTTCTCCTTTCTTTTGGCCCGGACTGTGACAGCTATAAGGTAGATTATCATTTGAACTGTGCGGAGTCACAACGCCGCGTTAGTAGCAGCGAATCAGCTGGAATCAGCTGTTTTATCTGCCATGGATCCGTCCACGTCATATGAGACGACGAGTATTGTCCTGGTGAAAGTACATAGAATACTTAAAGTACTTCAGTTACTTCAGGTACTCTCACGACCCCGCTTTAAAACTTCTCTTGGAAAAGGACACATTTATAATAAAACATTTATAATTCAGGTTATTGTATTTATTCAAATAGCAGTGTATTAAAGTGTTTTCATGCTCAGCTGTCTCCGATACAGTAGACCGTGATCATGTGACCTCCCTTTGAGACCACGTTAAGGACTCATAGAAGACTCACTTCCTTTTCTTTTTTACTATTTCGAAGTTCCATCAAAACCAAACAACCGCCTCACACGAGACAACAAAAGACTCCGAAACTCAATTACAAATCTCTCTAAGCGGCAGCTTGAAGGTTCTCGGCAACAATGATTTCATGCATTTCCAAGCGGTTGTAACGTGCGAGTAAATCCCAGCCTGACTTCAGTCGGTGCAATATCAAATCACACACGTTTGTGACGCGGCGTTTTCCTGCAGCATTTTGCTCTAATTTCATTTTCAGAACGCTGAAAAAGGAAATAAACGACAGTTTAAGTGTATTCGTTTTCTCTCTTCTGATACTTATCAATTGACAGAGAAGGTTTTGACAGAATCCCAAATATTCGCCGCTCCTATCTCTCTTTTAAACCGTTGCTCTGACAACATGATCAATATCACATCTCATCGCAGCCTCGATCCAAAATAAGTCAAACATGCACCTAAATAGAAGCATGTATCTCCTAATTTAATGTTTATGAGCAAGAATGTGTGTTTGTAGTCGAGGAAAAACACAACCCTTAACACAGTCCTCGTGGTATAAAACCAGAAAATAGAACCGTTTCTGTAGTTTGACTCCATGGTTAATTCCCTTGTTGTTGCATAATAAAGTGCATGAGGGTCCCATCACTATGAAGTGTGTCTACATGGACTGTGACTGTGTGA
>NC_139932.1:16283901-16307387 GCF_963514095.1 Eutrigla gurnardus
GTGTGTGAAAACCCAGTGTGTGTGTGTGTGTGTGTGTGTGTGTGTGTGAGAGAGAGAGAGATGGACTTGAGGAAGGGGGCAGCACTGCTGTGCATTTGTACTGTGATGAGCCCCTTATGGTCAAATGGCCCCTCCCCTTTGCTTTCACACACACACACACACACACACACACACACACACACACACTGAGAACGCGACAGAGACCGGGGCTCTGCTGCTGGCCCTTTAAGAGCTGAGCCTAGATCTCACAGCTTACAGCGAGGGAGGGAGAAGAGGAGGGACGGAGGCACACACACACACAGAGAGAGAGAGAGAGAGAGAGAGAGAGAGAGAGGGAGGGTGCAAGGCTGAAAGTGTGTGAGTAGAGAGACAGAGACGAACACAGAGAGAGAGAGAGAGAGAGAGAGAATCAGCCGTGTGTGTGAGAGGTTGAAGGATCACTTCTATCCCGTCTTGTTTTGGGAGACTAACCTTGTTCATCTGAGCGTTGTGGGACTGTTTTATGTTGTTGTTGACGAGAGAGACGGACCCTTACTCCAGCATGCTCACTGAGCCTGAGCTACCTCAGGAGTGTAACAGGTACGTGACGCTTCCCCGCACGCACACACACACACACACACACACACACATTCACGGGGGGATGACAGCAGGATGGAGCGGGACGGGGGATAGGAGTAGAAAGTGGAAAGGCATGTGTGTGAAGAGACGACTCGGTGTGTGTGTGTGTTAAGCATGTGAAGTGTCTCAGTGAGTCGGCTGAGTTTGAGGCTGGAGTGTGTGTGTGTGTGTGTGTGTGTGTGTGTGTGTGTGTGTGTGTGTGTGTGTGTGTGTGTGTGTGTGTGTGTGTGTGTGTGTGACAGTCAGAGATGGTAAAGGAGAGTTGATGATTGACTCCTATTCTTTTTGGAGAGATACCATGCAAAGCAGGCGTTATGTTTACATAGTTTATATGTCTATTATACATGATGTCATTTATATATATATATATATATATATATATATATATATATATATATATATATATCGTATATATTTATATGAAGTACATAAAGATGGTTTATATGTAGAGTAACGTAACTGTCCCTCCTGACTGAAGTTGTGTTGATTCAGTTTGATAACCTCCGCAGACCAAACCGCTTGAAACCGCGTTGGTGGAGAGAGAGAGAGAGAGAGAGAGAGAGAGAGAGAGAGAGAGAGAGAGAGATTGTGTCAAAGTCAGATTGTGTGATCGTCTCCTCTCATCTCCACTTCTCACCACAACTTTAGTTACTTCTGCTTTACCCTATATCAGCTATTTATACTCTCTGTCTCTGTCTCTGTCTCTCTCTCTCTCTCTCTCTCTCTCTCTGCCTCCGGGGCGCCATCAACAAGTGAGAATTATAGAGAGAATCTCTTTATTTTTAGACACTTGTATGAAACAGCCGTGTTGAATAACTTTTCCATTCTGAATTAAAACACCCCCCCCCCCCCCCCCTCCTGTCTTTTGAAATGTTCTTATTTGTGATTAATTTTCCCCCGACTTAATCCAAATGCAAAAAAACATGCAAACCCTCAGTAATCCTATTGTCAATCTACATGGTGTTGTTGTTATGTTTGTGTTTATTTATATTTTTTTGCCTTATGCTAATGTTAATCTCGCTGTGCCCCCCCCCCCTCTCTGATATCCGTGCGGCGGCCTGCTTCACTTCGAGGTGCGAACCCTTGGCCCCCCGTTTTTTTTTTTTTTTTCTCCCCCGACACCGTCAACACACAAGTGGCTTTTGCCGGAGGAATAATGGTCGTTTGATGCTAATGCTGCGAGAGACAGATTACGTTATAATACCCGGCATTTTAATACTCACACACGTATGCCTCTCTCCCTTCTCCTGCTTGACTTTTATTGCATTAAAGTAGCGCTCTCTGTTTTTGCCCTATGAAACTAATCTTTTGTTCTGAGATAAACTAGGGGTCGGTGGGGTTGGAGGGGTGAGGGAGGGGGAGTCGAGGGGGGGGGGGGGGGGAGGCTCTTTGAATTAAAAACACATTTTTAAAAAAATGTGTTTTTAATAAACCGTTCAATCTGGCAAAGTGGTGGAGGAGAGAGAGGCAGAGAGAAAGATAACAACAGCTAGTAGGAATTAAAAATTTAAAGGATTACACCCAAAAGCAGAATGTATGGAGATAAATGCAGGGATTACAATGACTTAGGAGGGGAGCGCTTAAAAGTCTTGCTTTCCAGTAATGCACTCCATCACTGTGGCTCTGGCCGTGTGTGTGTGTGTGTGTGTGGATAGATGTGTGTGTGTGAGCAAGAGAGGGGCATCTTCCATTCGGTGTGTGTGTGTGTGTTTATGTGTGTGTGCAGCAGCAGTCTCTGCGGAGCGGAGTGTGTGTGACTCGCCAGTGTGTGTGTGCTCTCCAGGCTCGGTGGGTCGCGATGCTCTCGGTTCCTGCGTCTCTGTAAGCGTCCGCTCGCCTCCTTTTCAGCTCGTCTTCTCCTTCTCCTTCTCCTTCTTCTTCATCGTCCACCTTCGCCCGCACTTCTTCTTTCTCCTCGAGCTTTCAGCACTTCTCTCCTCGTCCTTCCTCTAAAATCGCGACGGGAGTTTTGATCTCGAAGAAGAGTTTGTCAGAGTTTCTGGAAGAAATGAAAATTCTGTTCTTATAGAGGTGAGAAATGATTTTTTTAAATTTTATTTTCAAGCTGAATGTGAGTTTGTACCTCGAGGCTTTTTTATTCTTTTTTTAATCTCATTTTTATTTAAGCCGACAAAAGTCTTGTGATTTCATCTCCACTTGATAAGCTGTGACTTCATGCTTTGGCAACAGCCTGCCGACTCTGTGGTTGATATTATTTCATATTCTAATTTTACACCGTAATAACCGTCTTTCATGATTTTGAATTTTAGTTTTTTATTTTGTTGGGTTCTCCGAGCGCTCGGCTATGTGTCAGAATTTCCAGACGTAGCTGCAAGTAGTAGGAAAGAGACTGCCTTTCGCTAACGCGGCCTCATCTGTTCATACAAAAACAGAGATGTACACATGGGGGGGAAGAAAACGCCAAAACAACCCAAACACAGAGACGCAACACTGGTGGGAGCTAGCGGGCGGAAGGATGAAGAGAATGATGCAGTCAAAGTGACACATTCCTCCCCGGTGGACGGAGGAAGAAAAAAAAACGGGGTTACAGAAAAGTGAGAGTGCCACAGATTAAGAGGGGGGGGTGAGGAGGTGAAGGGGGAGAGAGGGGGGAGAGAGAGGAAGAGGTCTCTGTCGATGTGGTGTTAAGGCAGTGGTGGATTTTCACACCCCTCCATTTGTCCCCCTCCGTTTATTGGGGTGTGTGTGTGTGTGTGTGTGTGCATGTGTGTGTGTGTGTGCGTGTGTGTGTGTGTGTGTGAGCGGTTTGAGGAGGACACGCTCAGATAGGATCTGACGTGACTCGCATCGCACTCGGCAGCGAGGACAGAGTCAGCAGCCGCCAGGATCTCACTTCATTTCAAAACCTGTTATTTTATTTTCATTGTTATTTTTTAGTTGTTATTATTCACAAATTGGATTTTCAGCAGCAGGAAAGTAAATAAGAACATTTAATCAAGTGCTGTAGTTTGATTTTTATGCTCTTTTTAGTGATTTTGCATCTGCTAAATATTGTTTTTGTTTACACAACTGCATTTATAAGGCAGTTAAAAACTGCAACGTTACCTTATAGATGCAGCATCAGAATATTAACTATTTAAATTGACGCGGCATTAATCACCTAAAATCACACATTAATGCACCTGTGATAATACTCCATCATTATTAGGATAATTCATTGTGAGTACTTTTTTTTAAATTGTCAAACTTGCAGTGCATTGTTCTGAGTTTGTTAAATCTCTGTTTATTTGTATTTATTTGAATAGTTCTGGGCTTTTATTTTGAAATCACGGCGGTGATGGACAGTTTCTTTTTTCTGAGGGAGAACTTCTTGTGGCTGCCGATTTAAAAAGTGAGCCACGACTGAGCCAACTGTGTTTCATTTAAAAGGGTGAGATTAAAGTGGTGTGTGTGTGTGTGTTTGAGGAAAGAAGAGAATGTGTGTGTGTGTGTGTGTGTGTCTGTGAAGGAGAGAGAGAGAGAGTAGAGTAATTGAGTAGAGTGTCCGTGCTCTGCAAACTAATGCGCCATTCTGCCCCTCTCTTCCCCTGTGGCCCTGTCCCGGCCTCCCTCTCTCTCTCTCTCCCTCTCTCTCTGTCTCTGTCTCTCTCCCCCTCTCTCTCCCACCACCACCTCGGACTGGAGGCCATTGTCTTGGCCATATTGTCTGTCCCCAGAGAGCCTTGATAACCGTGTCTCCATCCACGGAGCGAGAAGGGGGGGCAAAAAAAAAAAGAAAGAAAAGGAAAGAAAGAACGACAGACAGAAAAATACCACTGGAGAATGCTTAAGCCCCCTCCTCCCTACTTCCCCTCTTTCAGCACACCCCCACCCTTCAGCCCCTCAAACTCTCTCCCACCACGGCCTCCCACCCCGGTGCGATCAGCTGACCCTCTCCGATGGCCAATGGAGGAAAGGGAGGGCTGATTATTTGGCTGCATGTTGTTGTTGTTGTTGTTTATGGAGGAGGAGGAGGAGGGAGGGGTAGATTGATGATGGAGTCTTAAAAAGTGACTGGGTTGAAAACACAGACAGACAGAGGTGTCCCTCACGGCGAACCCGAGTCTGGTCATATGACGTGAGGTCACAAGGGAGGGGGTCAAAGGTCAGGTGGAGGTATTGCATCGTCAACAGAGCAGGGGAACTGCAGCGGCGTGCGTGCATATCTCGGATTTACTCTTCACATCTCTACTTCTCTCTAATTCTTTCTCTTCCTCATTTTCTCACTCACTCTCTCACACACACACACACACACGCACACACACACACACACACACACACACACACACACACACCATTTACCATCCCTCCAATCCACAATAGGAGACAGTGTTAGAGGCTCGGAGCTCCCTCCCAGTGCGCTACAATGAAACCTCTGTCTTTCCAGGTAGTGAGGGAGGAAGGGAGAGAGAGAGAGAGAGAGAGAGAGGGGGGAGAGAGAGGGAGAGAGAAAGGGGGTGGGTGGGTGGGGGAGGCCATTTGGGCCGAGGTGGGAGAGATTCAAAACGCGGGAGGAAAGAAAGAGGCCAGCTGGGTGAGTGTGTGTGTGTGCAAGTATTTGTGTGTTGTCGTTCATGTGAGAGAATTAGCTTGTGTGTGTGTGTGTGTGTGTGTGTGTGTGTGTGTGTGTGTGTGTGTGTGTGTGTGTGTGTGTGTGTGTGTGTGTGTGTGTGTGGTTAACAGGGCCAGGCCAAGTCAGTGACAGTGAGACAAATGTTGTGACTCCGTTATGGATTGCTTAACAAATGCAGCACAAATAGCGTCCCGGGCACAACAATGGAAAAACACTGTCCCTCACTCAATAAACATTATGCAGCGTCTCCCCCCTCCACAAAGCACCGGGGGAGCGAGACCCGCCGTCCACCGGATGCACTTTTCCCCCTCACTCTCTCTCTCCTCCCCCGCTCCCCCCCCCCCCCCCCCCCACTGCCCTTCTGCCTCTCCTCTTCCTCCTTCCAAAGCGACACTCTGGGTTTTTTTCCCACGACTTCGGCCTCAGACTAACGACGGCGAAACGTTACGCGTAGATTGTTAGAGCGACGGCGTGATTGACAAGCGTGACAAACTTTCTCCCCTCTCACTTTTCTTTCCTCCCCCCGCTTTCTCCGTCACTCATCTTTCCTCCGAAACCTTCTTTTTTTTTTTTTTTTTTATCGCGACGTCCGGTGACTCGGTGGTGAGACGTACATTTAAGAGGGGAAAAATAGTTAAGACATGACAAGGGAAGCATGTGGAGCGATGTGACTAAAGGTTGGATGAATGGATGAGAGGGAGGGCGAGAGAGAGGGAGGTAGTCCCAGAGGCTACATGAGTGAGCCCACGTCTTTGACACCCACCTCTTTGCTCTCTCTACACATACTCCAGTGTGTGTGTGTGTGTGTGTGTGTGTGTGTGTGTGCTCGATTAACAGCGGTGACATTAGCTTGTTGCCGTTTGTGGTTTTGCTGGACAGGAAACAGGGTTTGGGCTGTCGGCCGCCGATTTAGGGCACCTCACAGAGGATGCTTTGTGTGTGTGTGTGTGTGTGTGTGTGTGTGCGTGTGTGTGTGTGTAAGGGTGTGTCTTGTGTGTAGACGAGACGAGAGTGTGACGGTACACAGGCAGGAGCTGTGTTTCACATTTTCTCCCAGTTACACACTGTTTACAGCGGAGAAAGTCATTAGGGGGAAATCCAGCGTTTAACGGCATTTTGCATCGGCGCTAACGAGCAGAACGTTTTTTTGCTTTACGATGTCGCGAGTCACACTTTGTGTCGGAACATCTTTTGGATTTTTTTTTTTTTTTTAAATTGGCGTTTTTCCCCCCTCTTTTCTCCACACATAATGTGGGAGAGGAATGTTAAATAAAATAACTTTTAAAGTCCAATAAGAATGTGAAAAACCACACTAAAGGGGGGGAAGTCGTAGTGACTCCCTCCTCCAGGTCCTCCCTCTCTTTCTCCCCATCCCTCCATCTCTCCTCCATGTTGCTGCCCCACTCTTCCCACTGTTCAAAAGGACAACCTATAAATAGATATTAGGCAATATCCTAAGAGTCTGCAGCGAGAAGAAGGGAGGGAGGGAGGGGGGCGGCGACATTCTTACAAACAGCTGATTGTGTAAAGAGGGAACAGTAAGTAAGAAAACACCAGGAGAGGGAGGGAGGGAGGGAAGGAGCAGGAGGACAGACGATGTTAAAATAAGTTCAAGAGGGAGATGGAGAAGAAGAAGACACAGGAATAGCAAATGTAGAGGGGGGGGGGGGGGGGGGATGGCAATAAAGCGAGTGATAGCGTGACACGGAGGCAAACATTTGTTTAAATTCCCGCCCGAGGTGTCACGCGGATGTAAATGTTGCGGTCGGCTCCTCCGAGGCGAAGCGCCGCGGTGCCTTATCTGAAAAGGCACATTCAGCTCCACTATTTTGATGCCCTTCCCAATCCCTCAGAGAACACTTTCAAAGATGGTTTCACCGTTTTCCAAACGCAAACGAGGAGGCCTCGCACCTGAGTGACAGCCTCACCCCTCCTCCTCCTCCTCTCCTCCTCCTCCTCCTCCCCCTCTTCTTCTTAGCAAAACACAAATGTCACTTTGACTCCTGACGGCACTTTGGAATTAGCCGGCGCGCTTATTTTTAAAACTGCAGACCATGGAGTCCACCGACTGTACGCCGCGTGTGTGTTTGTGTAGCGGTTTGAAATAATGGGTTGTGATTTAACACACACACACACACACACACACACACACACTTTACTGTGGAATTCTCCAGAGGAGGCTCCCACGCTCCCCGAAAGCTTGTTCTGAGTAGAGGAGTTAACAAGAGCAGTTAGCACCGTGATTATGTTAGCAGCCAGACACAGAGCGTGTGTGTGTGTCTGTCTGTCTGTGTGTGTGTGTGTGTGTGTGTATGATAGCCTGTGACATGTCCGCTTTGTCTTTCTTTCACTCCTCACTAAAGCTGAAACAAATCCTTGCCCCCATTTTTTTTTTTTTGCTTAATTCAGTCGATTTATGAGTGCCTCTCTCTCTCTCTGTCCCTCTATCTCTCTCTCTCTCGCGTGTTCATAAGCTCGCCGCCTGTATTTAAACGTGTAAAAGTGGCGGGGCGCTGACGTGCCAACATGAAATGGACGCAATGATTACAGTAAGCCCGGGCCGAGGAGACGGTTACCCAGCGTCCACGGCGATTATTCGGCCCCCGTTAATGGACGCGCGTCGCTGTCCGATTAGTGACTTAGCGAGCGGCGTTGGACATATGTGATATGAGAGGGACTTAGCTGAGGAGCCGCTAATCATCAAAAAGCCAAGGGGAAGTGGTGCTCTAATCTCAGCTTAGCGCTCTCACCGTGTGTGTGTGTGTGTGTGTGTGTGTGTGTGTGGTTCCTGCAGGGGGGAGACAAATGTGTTTCTTTGGAGTTTACTTATTCATTGTATTTGTCAATGAAAAACATGCAACATTGTTGCATTGGTGTTATGTCATTCCTCATATCCTTCCCACTTTGTGGAGAACCAGCAGAATTTGCACGTGTGTCTTAATGACTGGTGAGGTGGTGAAATTATGTTAATATTCTCCATCAGAGCCCATCTATCTGCTTAATAACCTCATCTTTTTTCCCTTTCTTCTTCTTTTTAATCCTCACATCGCCGTGTCTTTCCGAGCGGTCCTCCTCCGGGTCCCGTCCAGCCTGACGGCCAAACGTTGTTTTAAAAACCAAGTAGCCGGCGTAACCTGCACACCCGCCGTGCCCAATTGTATAGTAATTCCACTTCAAAGGCGGACAGGGAGGGAGAGAGGGATTTTTACAGCCGGAGAGGAACTGTGAACGGCCTCTCCCCATTCATAAGACACCCACCTCTGAGGAAGTAGTAGCAGAGTCGGGGGAGGAGGGGTGTGAACGAGGAGAAGAGGAGCAGAAAGCATGATGAAATGTTTTCTTTAGAGGAGCTTTCTCTTTGGCCCGGCAGTTTTTTTCTTTTTTTCTTTTTTTTGTTGATCCCCGTGTTGTTTTGTGTGTTAATGTGTAACCGCTGCTGTCTGCGGACCGCCTGTCTATCTAGATATGTCAGAGTGGCTACTGTGGTCCAATGACGGATAATTAAACTGTAAAACTGAACCTCCACGTGCACATCGCTGTTTCTACAGCTGAGCCAAAGGGCCACATTAGGGAGGTGAGAGGGTTTTAGAGCTGACCCCAGGTCTGTGTGCCGGGGTGAAGGCCAGACAGAGGTGTGTGTGTGTGTGCAGGGACACAAGGGGAGGTGTGTGTGTGTGTGTGTGAAACAAAAGGCCTCAGTGTGAGAGAGTGAAAGAAGGTAAAGTAAACAGGCAGTGATGAAGACAGACCTGCAGTGTTAGTGGCCTCTGTTCTATGTATGCACACATTTATGTGTGTGTGTGTGTGTGTGTGTGTGTGGTTTGTACAGCTGGGCATACTTCTCTCTCTCACACACACACACACACACATCTTTCTCCTTAGTCATTCTATCATAAATGTTATCGCAGGTCGTTTGGAGTTTTAATATGAATCAGATTTAACGACAGCACTTTTATCTCCGAGCTCTTTTGTCGTCGACACAAATACGAAGTCTTTACGGGTGTTTTTGCTGAGCAAGCCCACGGAGATAGAGCGTCCAGGAGAGGCAGATAACGGAGATATGCGTGTGTGGGAGTTTGTCTTCGGCACACGCCGTGTGTTTCACTTCAAATGAAGTCTTACGAGGTTCCCTTCAGGAACGGATGTCGTCGTTTAAAAGTGGAACTTTAACTGCTCATCTGCAATCCTGAAAACGTTGACATTTTAGAGATCAACAAAAAAAAAAGGTTCCAAGCAATATGCAAATGATAACACCAATTTGTAAATTGGTTTCAATTATTAGATTATCTGTGAGGTCTGTGAATCTTGCAGGCGGAATCTTCCAAAAACAATTAAAGGTAATGAAATTACACCAATGTGGTGGAGAGGTTTGTTTTTTTGTGTGTGTGTGTTTTTTTTTTTACGGTGTCAGTGGAGTGGAGTTTATTTGATTTTGACCGTAGCCTCCTCCCCCCTCCTCCCCCCGCGATGTGATAACGCCGCGTTCCTTAGCGTTTCTCCTCATCACCTCCGGCGAAGCAGCACTCGATAGTGTTTGCCTCTCCACTGTCGCGCGGTAAACAAGCAATGAATTAGCTGGCGGGGGCTGCTGCGAGGAACAATGCCAGATGTACAGTCCGGAGGAAATCCAATAGAGTCAAGAGTGTAATCAGTTTAGTGGAGACGAGCAGCGGGGAGCTTTGGAGGTATGGATGCAGGATAAAGATGTGAAATGGAAAAGCTGGAATCAGACACCTGTTGCTTATTTTTTCATATCGCGCACACCCCCCTCCCCTGGCGTCTTCACAGCCCCTCCTCCGTTTCCACGCCGCCGCCACTGTGTGCGACTGAGCTTTAGCAGCCTATTACCCAGGGTCATAGTCGCAGTGGCTTCAAGGCTGACAAGTGCATCTAAAAGCACTCAGGCGATGCTGAGAAGCACATTAAATTCTATTATTGCCGCATAGTCACCGCATCCCTATTCATCTGAAGTACGGGGAGGCAAATTTACCTTGTGTGAGACAGAGTTCACGTAATAGATGTGGCTTTATATCCCTTCCTTCTTTTCAAGGGAACAAAGCCACGGTAACAAATGCAAACAGCGGGGCCTTCGCGTTGCTACCTATTTCCCTCCAGCCCCTCTATTGTCCGGAGGTTTTCATAAACACATATTATTGTCACCGACGTGCATACTGCTCTCACTCTGTCGCTCTTTTATTTTCTTCCTCTCTCTCTGTCTCTGAAAGCCCATTGTCAGGACATGGTCATTTCCCTCCACAAAGCCAGAGCAAGCGGGCTCCATTTGCAGTAATGGCCCGTCTTTTTGGATACGTGAACGCTGAATGGCCCCCGTGGTAAACACACTGTAAGACCTGAGAGCCTGTTTGAAGGTCTGCCAAGGACCTGGATGCTCACGGAAACCCACTGAAGGGGGATATTGTGAGGATTTTGCGCCGCGAGGTCTCTGACGACTGAACGAGCTAAATGTGCTAAACTGTAAAAAAAAAAAAAAAAAAAAAAACTACTGGAGAATCGATTGAGCTGGATGGAATTGAGGAGTACCTGCTAGGAGGACTTTAAAATGGGTTAAAGGAGGTTGTTTTGCTGCAGGAAAGTGTGTAACATGTGAAAGTAGTGCGTCCAGGAGTTTGCAGGAAGTCCTTTTTATCCTCAGGAACATTCACACTTCCTGTCGCCGCCATCACACGACTCCAGTCGTCAACCTGTTATATCATCCTTTGAATATTGCTCACGCTTCCTCTTCTTTTTCCTTCTCTCTTTCTGTCTTTCTATCTTCTCTCTTTTTTTTTTTTTTTTTTTCCAGGATGTCTTCCAAGCGACCAGCCTCTCCATATGGGGGGACAGATGGAGAGGTAACCATGGCAACCAGCAGACAGCGAATGGAGGACGAGGATAGCGAGGGACTGGGCGGCGTCATCCACCTCCCCCTGGTCTCCTACTGCGGCAAGGTGTCCCCTCGCTCGCCCCCCAACCGCAACTTGGACAGCCCCCCCAACATGGTGAGGACGCCGGCCGGGTCGCGCTCGCTTGCATGTTGTGAAAGCACCCGGCCAATGGGTGGCGGCGGCCTTGAGCGCCGACTCAAGGCCGCCGTAGACACGTTACTTTTCTCACTTTTACCTGTTGAAAAAAAACACGTTTCCCTTCCTCATGCGTCTCTTTCTCTGAGTCATAACTCAAATCTGACGTGATGCATATCATTTTTACAATCAGTGGGAAAAACACTTATAAGGAAACGTCCATCCGGAGTAAATACTCAGTATTTATTGAAATCAGGAACTGATAAAATATATTTCCACATTTATTTTGATGCCAAAATCAAGCTCAAGTTGTAGCCCACAGAGTAACTTATTGAATCCATGGCAACATAACACCGTAGTTGTAAAACTTAGGGTGCAGACCTCAGATCAGATTGTGTTCACTGTAATCCTGACCTCCAGCATAACAGAAGGATAGTCAGCACTGAGGGCAAACTTAGCCCTTTGTCTTTAAGACATGAGTTGGAAGTGAATGTAGCATCCTGTATGACTATGATTCTTGTGGATGTATTGAGTTAGGAATTAACATCCTTGACTTTGTTGGAATGCAGTGAAAAAATGCGTGAATTGTGGAATTTCATGATAAGTGAACAGTAATATTTCTACGTAAAGACTGGATCCCGGTTCCTCCTCTAATGGCGACTGCGAGTCACCTTTTAAACCCCGAACACAAAACAAACGGAGGAAAAAAATAAATAAAAAAAGCTCAGCGAGGAGATAAAGTGTAGGTTTGGTGACTCAGATATAAAGAGTCAGATTTGTGAAGAGAACAAAAATCGACTGTTTTTTCCTTCTCTGTGTGAAAAGCTGGAGATTTTTTATTTATTTTTTCCGAAATGGTAGAAGAATAAAATAAAAAGGTTCAAGGCTACTGTTTAGGTGCACACGTGTTTTCGCTCTCATGCGCGCGCCACCAGCCGTCGCCTTGAGCCGGTTTGATGCACAGTGGCGTGACTGCAAAAATGTGAGCCATTGCAGTGAGTCATTTTCTCCGGGATGAAGTGTGACATTGTGCGGCGGCGGCGGCGGCGCTGTATGTATGTTTGTATGTATGGCTCTCTCTCTACGTGTGCACACGTCTGAGAGTCAGGTTAAATATCAGCTGAAGACGTTTCCCCTGCATGTGACTCATCCCACGTTCTCTCTGTGGTGTGGTTTGCAGTGCATGTTGGGTAGAAGTGTGATTATGGATTACATGTTGCTGGTTTGCATGATTTAATTCTAGTTTGCACAACAGAATGTTGACTTTTTCCCACTATTAACATCTGTTGAAAGGATTGACACACACACACACACACACACACACACACACACCTCGCCACGGCGGCGCTCTGATAACCGCCGCCGACCTTTCCCCCCCTCCTCCCGTACTGGCGATAAAAATGCACGGCGTGCTGTAAAACAATGAAACGGTGCTTAGGGGCCTGTAATGGAAAGCTAATTCAGTAATTAGCCTGGCCCCTCCCACGGTGGACTCTGCATGTGTGACTGTAAACCAAAGTCCTGAGACTTCCCTCTGGCTTATCTGCCGTTTCTTCCTCCTTCATTTAGATCTCATATCTGCTGTTTTAAAGCACGCGTAAACCAGAATGTGTGTTTAGCCGGTGGGATGATGGATTACCCAACGGCCTGCTTGCCGTGTTAGATGTGTTTTAAGTTGTTTTCTTCTTTTTTGGAGGGGAGGGGGGATGGGGTTACCGCGGCAATCGCTCTGCTGCTGACTGTCACTGAAGAGGACTAGAGAGGGAAGTGGAGAGGGAGATTTACAGCAGGGGGGGGGCTGGTGGGACTCTAGGGGAGCAGGGTGGGGGTCTGTCTCTCTCGGGGCAATTGTCGTAAAGTGATAGGGGGGGGGGGGGGGGTAAAAGACTCATGGGTGACTGGTTGACTTGGAAGTGAGGCAGCGGGGGAGAGCGAGAGGGGAGAGGAGGGGGGGACGAGATTACAGCTTTATCTTGTCATAGTAAATTAACACGGCGGCGGAGAGGCGCTCAGCTACACACTGACCTCTTCATCCCGCCCGCCTCGCCTCCCGCTTTACCTGCCTGCACACACACACACACACACACACACACACACACACACACACACACACACACACACACACACACACTTTTAAAAAGCTGAAAGGTGCCACATTATTCCCTTTTTTTCTTTTTTTTTTTTAATATGTTTGTTCATGCAAACCCCGGTGCGAATAGTGCTTTTCATAATGGTTTGCAAATGACTGTAGTTTAGCTAAAAGGGTCTTTTATTGAATGTGAAGTTCCCACCGTGACGCCGGACCGTGATTGGCTGAGAGCGGATCAAATGCCTGATGGGAAATGATTTTAGCGGTGGTTCAGTGAGGTCATCCAAACAGCACAGAGCCTGGGTTATGATGCGGATGGATTGTTTGTCTTCAAACCTCCTCATTCAGTCAACATAAAATTATGAATAATTATAACAAGCTGCCTTTAAAATGTGTCGAGCAAATGCAGATTTTTTTTTTTTAATGCGTTTCCCCTTTGCTTGCTTTTCTTTTAGGTGTTTAATGTTTGTGTTTAGCATATCCTTGTAGAGAAAAAAAAAAGTTTTCACATCATGCAGAGGCAAGCATCTTCTCTCACAAACGTGTTAATGGACAAACGCTAATTATTTCATTAAGAGACGAGACGCACCGCCATAGCAAACTATAAAGATCACCAGGCATTATTTCTTATTCATTTTTCTTCCCGCGAGCCCTTTTTCTTTTCCCTCTTTTTTTTGGGTGAAATTGTGTGTGTGTGTGTGTGTGTGTGTGTGTGTGTGTGTGTGTGTGTGTGTGCATGTGAATTTGACAGATTTAACACAGTCATTAAGCAGTCTTGAGACACAGTGGTCACACTTAATTTCTCGTGCCAGTGATGCACTAATGAATCAACACAACGCATGCCTGTCAAAAAAAAAAACCAGGGTCGCCGTAAAAACAACGCAAACGTGCATTTTAGCCAAACCGCTATTTTAAATACGGAAAATACAGCTGCGTGTTTTATAGGACGAGGAGATGCTTTCATCCTCGGACGATGCGTTGGAATTAAGACACGGAGTTACGGAACTCATTGCAGTAAATAAAATAAAAATAATTGTGTGTGTGTTTTTTGTATGTATTCTGGGGTTTGGATAGAAAAAGCAGCAGCATATTGTTGGAACAGGAGGATAAAAGTAACGCTTGTCCCAGCCGGAGGGACCTCCGAGTCAAACCTGACAGTGTCTGTGTTAAACCGCGGCATGTAACGGGATTGGCTGCCTGTGTGTGTGTGTTTGGCAGTGTAATCGGAGGTGTGTTAAGTGTATGTCGTGGAGATTGGCAGCTCTGGCAGTATATAGCTAAGCCCCCCCCCTGCAGCAGCGATCGGTGACATTCTCCTGATGTGTATTTGTGCTCATGTATTTGAGTCGAGCAGCTGTTTCCCAGTTCTGCCTTTACTGCCATATTGTCCGCGCCTTGATCCACGACGACGCGCCAAAGCATCAAATGTTGTTTTCTCCACACACACACACACACACACACCTTGCGTGGAAGCGATGTCGGGCGACGGAGGGAGGGAGGGAGGGAGGGGAGGGAGGGGAAGAAAGAGTTTCTTCTGTCAGGCAGCAGAGAAGGAGGAAGGGAAGAAGAAGAAGAACATGAACAGCGGCATCTGTGCTGGCTGTAGGAAAAATTTAAAAAAGAGCACTTGGATGTTTTTTTTTTTCTCTCTCTCTCCCTCCCCCCCTCCTTCCTCTTTTTCTGGCAAGAGTTACGTGTTTTTAAACCAACCTTCCCTCACAGATGAGCTTAAGAAGACAAAAGTTGTTTAATTCGGTTCCATTGCAGAGGCAGTAAAAGGATAAAGAGAGTGAGGCGCAATTTTTACTTTGTTCCAGTCATTTTAGAAGAGAATTGACATCTGCAAACTAAAGGCAGAACCGCCCACACTGCCAGCCTGCCACATCCAGTGCATATAAATACATATATGCAGGCACACACACACACACACACACACACACACACACACCTACAGGCTATGTGCACTCACAGTGTCACACATGTACGCACAGAAATGGCAATAAAGCTGAGAGGAGGGCATGAACGTTTACAGTATCCAGAATTTCTGTTTGTACTTATGAATAAATGCATGTTGATGAGAAAAGTTTCTTGCAGCGGGGAGCGTGTCGCACACACACACACACACACACACACACACACACAGAGAGTGAGTGACACCCGTTTACAATAGAGGTCGGGTCATATGTTTCTGATCCGTCTGTCTTGGACTTTGCAAATCGCCGGGGTAAGAATGTCAGCAGGGCACGTGGATTAAATGCTGGGGGGGGATAAAAAATCATAAGGCATTTAAGTTTCCTCCGGGATAAGGCTGTCTGTCTGACTTCACACAAAAATACTGTCACGGGCCTTAATTCAGCCCATCTTTGAAGAGGCCTCGGCTCCCCGCTAATTCCCCTTGATTAGGAAATGACCTTCATTGTTGGACGCAGCCAGATGACATCAGATTTTTTTCGACAGAACGAAGAGATCTGACAACCCTGTCACCCCCCCCCCCCCCCCCTCCCCCGACTACATACCCTCCGTCTCCCCCCTCCACACCCGTATTCTTGTTCTGTTTGTTTTGTTTGCGCGACATCTTTCTCGAAAGAGAGTGCGGCTGTTTTAAGTAGGCGCTGGATTAGATAAATGGGATGTGACAGGTGTGACCGCTGCCTTCAAGATGCCTGCCATCCTCTCTCTCTCTCTCTCTCTCTTCATGTATCTCTCTGTCAACTCGCTCGCTCTCATTTCCTCTAATAACATCGCCTCTCTCTCTCTCTCTCCCCGTCGCCTTTCTTTCTTTCCTTCCTTCCTCCTTTCTTTGACTTCTACCCACTTACACTCCTTCTCTCCCTCTGTCTCGTTACATTTGCATGTCACGGCGGCACTGACGCAACTCGTGATCACAAAGCCGCTCATTTGAAGTCTGAATTTCCCTAATCTGAGGAGCGGGGAGAGACAAAAAAAAAAAATTAAAATTAAAAAAAAATGAAGGAGAGAAAGACAGGAGGAGCAGGTCGAGCCGTCGCTCGGGTCAGGTGGTGAAGCGGAGAAGAGTAAAGTCTTTCAGCGCTTTAATCACAAGACGCTTTCTCCCCCCGGCGCCACGGCAACAGCCCTCAGCCAGTGTGGGAGACAGCGAGCGGTTTGAAGCCTCATCGCCGAATCATACACGTATATGTGTTTATATTTCCTCCACTGTTACAGCCATATCACCTACAGCCGTCCCTCCACCGTAAATGCATGTGCCGGCACGGCCGAGGAGAGAATTAGTGAATTATTGAGCGGGCTGACTTATTCAGAGTGTGGAAACACACAGGAGTCAGTGAAGTGTGGAAGGAACGGTGATAATGGTCCGCTGTACCTCCTCGTACCGTGTTTGGCTGCTGACAATGAAAGCAATATTGAAAAGCCTCTGCCTTCATTCTCACAGTGGAGCGTTTTTGAAACTTTGTCTTTGTTGTGTGTTTTTCTTTTTCTATCTTCTCCCCAAATGGATGCTTTTATTTTATTGTTGCCCGTGTGATAGAAGAGACTGGAATGTGGAGTCACCGGGGTCTGGGTGACTTCATCGTGGACTGTGATCTCGGGTATTAAGTTCCACTTCCACCGGCAAGCCTGCGAGTTAATGATTACAAAAGCATCTCCGCATTAATACGACCATAATGTCATTAATACAGCTGCAGTTTACCACCACGTCTCTATCTCTATCTCTATCGCCGCGTCTCCCCTCGTACGCACGGCGACACGCAGGCGGGCCGAAGTGGCGTGCATGTGCCGGCGTCCCAGGTGGCGTGCTCCATATTGTAGTGAGATTAGCCAAAGATTAACCCCGTGGACCATTGACCCCGGCGTCTACAAGGAGCTGAGCTGACAGACGCTTGTTTCTGTAATTAAAGAGCACGACACACCGGCGTAACTCCGCCGCATTTAGAGCGTGTGTACAGTAAGTACACTCCCTGTGTGTGTGTGTGTGTGTGTGTGTGTGTGTGTGTGTGTGTGTGTTGAAGCAGGTAGTGTGCGTTCTCTCCCCAAGCTGACGCCATCCTCGGTGTCGCCGTTAATTGGGCTCAGCTGGCATTAAGTCTATCATGCAGGCTATCCAAACAAACAAAAGGTTTTGTCAGGTCAAAGACTAAGACCGTGGAAGTTACTCATCAGTCAGCTGCTTGTTTGTTCCCACGACGACCAAGAAACTTATTATTTAAAATGGAGCAATGAAAATGTGCCTAAATCTAACTCTAAACATTCTTCAAATGACATTACAATAAGTGTAGCTTTAATTTCAAATGTTAAACTACAAGATGTCCATTCTGGGGTTTCAATTGGTGGCATTATTAAGTGGTGCATGCACACCGTAAACTTATAGCATAAACTTACAGCGTAAACTTAGAGAAACCTCAGCAGGTGAATGTGAAAGCATCCTTTCGATGTCGAGTTCATTCTGCAGTTTAAAAAAACCTCCAAATAATGATTTGTTGGTTTTAGAGTACAGACTTTAAAATCAGGATTTCAGCAATCAGTTTTGTGTATTTGTATTTCCTCCTATGGGAGGATTGTGTGATTTCCAAAAGGTCATTAAACGTAGCGCGTTAAAAACTTTAGACACAAGACTGTAGGATAATTATTCCTCACAACAGCTTGGCAAAAGGCACCGCTTTACTCTGAGCTGTATATATTATATTTATCAGTCCTTTCATGAATTTATGGAAATGATTTGACACCTCTCCAAGCTTTTTTTTTTGGGTAGAAAAAGGGGATCTATTTTTTTGTTGTTGTTGTGATTCCCCCCCCTTTGATGGAGTCGCATCCTCAGCATTAATTGTCACCAATCGTAGGACAAAAGTGGCGCGTCGCTAGAGAAAAAGTTTGCTGGCGCGGGCTGCGGTACAGTAGCGTTGGACGCCGCTCAAAGCCCAGCCGTCGGAGGCTTTGTAACCAAGGAGTTGTGACTCTAAGAGTCTTTTTGCTGTCGTTTCATGTGCTTGTTCTGTCAAGTACCTCCAAGTCAGTCAGATGCAGATTCACGAGGATGTGAGAGAAGAAGAAGAAGAAGAAGAAGTGTGCCCTAACTTGAGATAACTGGCCGTGGATGATAGTTGTTATTGAGCTGTGAGAAGGTGAGAATAAAGGATGGAGATAATGAAGGGCGTATGCCAGCTCCTCCTTTATGTCTTAAAGTTTCACCACTTCTGAATCTAACGACTCCTCTTCTCTCCTTCCAGGAGCACGATGGCACTAAGGGGAGCTCCCTGAGCCCTTACCCCCAGCACAACGCTACCTCACCGGGCAAAGAGGACGGCGGTGGCGGCGGCGGCGGAGGTGGAGGCGGAGGCGGAGGGCGGCCCTGCAGCGACGGCGGCTCGGCCGCCGGAACCCTGGGGACGCCCGAGAGACGCAAGGGCAGCCTGGCGGACGTCGTGGACACGCTGAAACAACGCAAGATGGAGGAGCTGATCAAGAACGAGCCGGAAGGTCAGTGATGAAAGGGAGCGCTTGTTGCGGCCAGATGTGTGATG
Source organism: Eutrigla gurnardus (assembly GCF_963514095.1). Taxonomy (NCBI): domain Eukaryota; kingdom Metazoa; phylum Chordata; class Actinopteri; order Perciformes; family Triglidae; genus Eutrigla; species Eutrigla gurnardus. Next base: position 16,302,700 of record NC_139932.1, read on the forward strand.
TGGAACTCCCCGCCATCTCTCTGGCTCCACGCCGCTCTTTTATCACACTCTGTTGTCTCTCTCTCTCTCTCTCTCGGTTATGAACCCACACACATTCAGCTGAGAGGCGAGCCTTTGTTTTTCCTGCACACAAGCAAACAGCATCATCTGCTTGGGCCTATTGTCCACCATGCTTTGCATAGCTATCACAACCTGGTGTGTGTGTGTGTGTGTGTGTGTGTGTGTGTGTGTGTGTGTGTGTGTGTGTGTGTGTGTGTGTGTGTGTGTGTGTGTGTGTGTGTGTGTGTGTGTGTGAAATGCATCCTCCTCTCCTGCTCCCTGTGTAACGTTTGAGTCTCTCAGAATAACCGAGATGAAGATGAAGATTTCACTCTGTCGAAGACAGGAAACCAGATTATTTTCGGCCCAGGGCGACGTAGCTTTGCTCGCTGATTTTATTTTATTTTTTTTTTTCATTCACAAACGTCGCCTCGGGCCAACACTCTCAAGAGATAAAATGAGCCCGTGGCCAACTCAAATTCCTCAACGGGCGGATAAAAGGGGGCCAACTGTGAAACGTGTTACTATGTGAGAGCGTTAATGTGATAAGGACCAACAGGTGTCCATCTGATGGGACAATATAAATAACATTTCAAAATCATACCAAGCATGTGTCTCATTACTAGTCCAAATATGTTATTACACTTGTTATAAGACATTTCAGTGAGATAGAGGGACATGTTCAGTAAGTACAGGCTTATTATGATACTTTCCCCAGCTAAGTTCAACATCTGTTTTTATTAGGATCGCCCATAAAGTTGGAATAACTTGCAAATGTCTTGTCTTTTATAGACATTATGCACATAATTGCACCTCAAAAGTGAATATTGATGCATTTAAATAGGAATAAACAGAGGTTTATTCCTATTTAAACATTCCAGCTTTATGGGGCAACAGTGTATTATAATATATGATGCCAGGGAATCTTACCAAGTGAGTAGGTAGGAAAGTAGGAGTGTATTGTCTTGCTAAAGGGCACTAAAGTATAGGATCTGGACCTGATCCACTATGCAGTAGATCTCTGTGGTGGATTCCAAACCAGGAGATCTTCTTCTCCCCTCCCGAACTCTCACTCCAGCGTCTAAATCCTCCAGCGCTGAGCTCTTATTCAAACGTCTCTGAACTGTATTGCGGCCTTTCCTCCACCGCCGGTCAGAGAGGTGAAAGAACCGAGTGTGTGTGTGTGTGTGTGTGTGTGTGTGTGTGTGTGTGTGTGTGTGTGTGTGTGTGTGTGTGTGTGTGTGTGTGTGTGTGTGTGTGTGTGTGTGTGTGTGTGTGTTGGTTGTGTGTTTCTAACAGCACATCAACAAGCCCTTCGTTTCAAGCTGCGATGTGCTAACCTTATTTTCCAGGCTTCCAGGCTGGTCAGCCCTCGCCGTCTGGTCGTTTTTTAGTTTTTTTTTATTCCATCAATAGAGAGGCCTGTTGTGGCGTATTTTCAACAGGAAAAAAAAAACCTGAGCTGTTTGTTGAGCTGAGCTGTAATTGAGGTGTGTTTTGGGTTGTTCGCTGCTCCGCTGGACCTCGTGAACTGGCTGCACAGGGGGAAAAAAACAAAAAGACAATAATGGATCTCAGAAAGAGACAGAGAGCGAGAGGGAGAGAGACATAAAGAGTGAAGGAGAGAGAGAGAGTGCAACGTCTTCACAGACCCCATTAGCGGAGTGCCACAGTGGTGCGGCTTCCAAACCAACCCGGAGCATTATCTGCCCTACGTTTAAATGAAACGCGCTAACAAAAGGGCCCAGCGCCTCCAGACCCAACACTCACACTCACACACACACACACACACACACACACACACATTCAAAAACCCAGGCCAAGCAAGAAGAGAAAGGACGAAAGAAATGAGAGTAAAGGAAGAAAAGGGATGCTGAGAAAAGATGAAGCGAGGCAGAGGGAAATGGAGAGGGAGGGAGGGAGGGAGAGAAAGGAGAAGGAGCGGTATTGAACGCGAGATAGAAATCCCTCTTCTGTGCCCGGCTAGCTATTGTTTGGCTGTGTGGCTCACAAAGGCCATTAGCAGCAAACAGCAGGTTGGGATGAAAATTTAATGAAGCTTTAATCATTATGAAAGGCCTGGAATATTACTGCTCTCTCTCTCTCTCTCTCTCTCTCTCTCTCTTACACACACACACTGGGACACTGCTTCCAGCTGGATCAATGACACACACACACACACACACATTTCAAGTGAAGGAGCATTAACACTAGGAGGGATGTGAACAAGGGGCCAAAGACACAAAATGGGTCAGAAAACGATAAACATCTGGAAACAGAATGAGGAGCTTGACTTTTTGAAGGGAAGCCCTGAGCTAGATGTCACACACACACACACACACACACACACACACACACACACACTTGAGTATGGCTCAAGTTTGAAAGATATAGTTATGTGTCTGTGGCTAGTGTTGCTCTACTTAGGCTGGATGAATGGAGAGTGGTAGATACTAGGTCAGTGTGTGTGTGTGTGTGTGTGTGTGTGTGTGTGTGTGTGTGTGTGTGTGTGTGTGTGTGTGTGTGTGTGTGTGTGTGTGTGTGTGTGTGTGTGTGTGTGTGTGCTGTTTAAGCCTTTGGGAGCATGCACACTAGTGTATGTGTATTTGCATATGTATTTGTGACACCACAAGTGTGTGTGTTTTATGGGATTGCATTTCGCTGCATGCATGCAAGGTGTGTGTGTGTGTGTATATATGTGTGTATATTTGTGTGTGTGTGTGTGTGTGTGTGTGTGTGTGTTGGCCTCTAATAAATGACGAGCCATGTTGTCCCCCATGGCCTGGCCCAACCATGCTCCACCGCTCTCCTGCTCTCTCCATTCATCTCCTGTCTTCCTCCACCGGCCACCTGCTACCCTGGAGATACACACTCTCACACACACACTGGTAACATGTATGTGTGGGGACACACACACACACAAACACTAGTCGCCATCTTCAATAAATTCTTTAGGAGCGACAGGGACGCACAGCGAAGATGAAAATGCCATGACACTGCCTGGTGTGTGTGTGTGTGTGTGTGTGTGTGTATGTGTGTGTGTGTGTGTGTGTGTGTGTGTGTGTGTGTTTGGACATGCTGCTGGGCGAGCGGCTCGTGCCGGAGCGTGTGTGTGTGTCATTACGTGGAATAATGAGAGCAGAGTGCAGAGCGTCGCGGGAGGCGCAGGGTCGAGAGGAGAGCCGGTGTTAAAACCCAAGAGAGATGGCCGCACGCACACACACACACACACACACACACACACACACATACACACACACACACACACACACACCTGGACGCTTCCCTTGGACTCGCCATTTAACCCGTGGTGACTCTTGTGCCTCAGAGCAAGGCCAAGTGATAATCTATTACAGCAGTGGGAGAAGACATGCAGACAGACAGACAGACAGACAGACAGACAGACAGACAGACAGACAGACAGACAGATAAAAATGCAAAATGAAAGAGAGGAGAAACTAGGGGAATTAAAAGGAGGAGAAAAATCACTAAATGGGGCACAGATGTTCCTCTCAGCCCCTGGAGTGACGCCTCCACTGCCCTGGACTTTCACCAGACTCATTCCTCCTCCTCTCCTCTCCTCTTCTATCATCACCTCTCCTCTCATCCCCTCCTCCTCTCCTCCTTCCCTCTCCTCCTGTCATCCTCTCCTCTCATCCCCTTCTCTTCCTTCCTCCTCCTCCCCTCTCCTCCTCTCCTCTCCTCCCTTCTTTCCTTCTCCTCTCCTCCCCTCCTCCCCTCTCCTCCTCTCCTCTCCTCCTCTCTGTGGCAGCTCTGACTGGAAGTGGTTCAGAGTGCCAGCTGAGCTCCATCTCTGGCCCCGTCTGTTGACCCTCTGCTCCCCAGCTCCAGCAACCCGTCACCGGGGCTCCGTGGCCTCCGGGCCCTTTTCTGTTCTCTCTCTCTCTCTCTTTTTTATTATTTTTTGTTTCTGCTAGCTGAAATTTAGCCGTCGCGTTTCACAGCCCAAATTGTGAGAGTCAGCCATCGCTTTGCATGCAGAGTCGCCGGTGACATGGAAAAACCTCTCAATGTGATTTGTGTTTGGTTTTTGGTGGAGCTCCACAGCCAAATTCACCAGCCAACACTTCACTTCCTGTGGAAATCAAACAGGAATTTCTATTGATTCGGTGGCAATTTAAATGTATGTTTTCTAAGATCAGAATCAAACTTGTTTGAGGTTCGTCTTTAAGACTTATTACCCTAATAAATATAAAAAAGACAAGAAAAACAAGCAATTAAACGGCCCGCTTTCTTGTAAACTGACACCCAGTTTGACAAAAATGATTGTTATTGCTGTGAAAGATAACCCTGGCCTCCATGTCGCACGGCCTTGACCTGACACACGTGCAGGCAAACACACACACACACACACACACACACACACACACACACACACGTTGTGCAGGTTTATAGCCGCGCCTGCAGCCTTGAGTTCAGCCAGAATGGTGTTTTTATGGCTCAGCGTACTCGCTGCTCCAAGGCACTGGTTTCCATACTGAAAATGCCAACTCAATGACAGATGTCATACAACACACACACACACTCACACATGCACGCACAGCACTTCATCTATTTCCAAGACAGGGAGGGAACCCAGGGCTTGCTTTTAGAGAGCACTGAGGCATTTTATAGGACAGCACTTAGGC